>NW_010356722.1:0-788 GCF_000414095.1 Morus notabilis | reverse complement strand
TTTGTGAAAATAAGGCTTGAAAATATTATTTCTGTTTTTTTTTTTTTTTCTATAATTCTCCCACTAAAAGAGAAAAAAGTAAAAAAGTGCTTATATGCCTACCAGCACCTTCAATGACTTTTTTCAACGATTTTTTTTTTTTTGGTTGGAATCAATTAAATGAATTTCATAGGACCTTGACTACTGAAATCTTTCTATTTATTAATTAGCTCGTTTTCTTGTCAATGAAGAATCTGTTTTGGTCGTTCATCATTTGTCATGTCCTTTTTTAATTGTAACTCTTCATATCTTAGAACTTGCAGAGAATGGTCTGCAACATATTTTGGAGCATAGAAACATGCAAGATCATATCATACTCTTATGCAGATGTAAGTTCACCTCTCTCTCTCTCCCCCCTATCCACAGTTACATTTGCTGGTGTTTTCAAGAAACTGTGCAAGTTGATTTTTGGGTTGGCCATATTTTGGAAGCTTTCATTCGCGGTTAGTATTTTGTTTTTATTTATTTATTTATTTTTTGCTATTTCTTAGCATTTTGATATGTTCAGTGTCAAGATCTTTGTTTCATGAAAAAAGTTCTCCTTTTGAGAGCTTTGTTTTTTTCCTTTGATGTTTTAAGTATCGGGTTTTCCCATTATACTTTTTATTCTATTTTCTTTGTTGTGGATCTTTGGGCAATGCTGAATTCATATAGCCCAGGTTCCTTTTTCTGGGAGTGGCTCAGGCAAGGAAAAAAAATGGGATTTGTCTTTGGTGGGTTGAAGAGTGTGGGTTTTGTTTATTTTGATG
>NW_010356721.1:1630-1840 GCF_000414095.1 Morus notabilis | reverse complement strand
TCATGGCGATTGTAGAGGGCGAAGAGAGCTTTGATCTGACGGATTGTGGACCTCTTTATGAAAAGTTTTCTTTTCACCATTCTCGTGCCATTCGTAGATCGCGATGAGAGCTTCGATCTAACGGCTTATGGGCCCCGTTACGACACCAAAAGTTTCACCGTTCCCGTGGCAGTTGTAGATCACGAAGAGAGCTTCGATCAAATCACTGAT
>NW_010356721.1:0-1311 GCF_000414095.1 Morus notabilis | reverse complement strand
ATGGACCCCATTACGACACCAAAAGTTGTCGTCGTTTCCGTGCCATTCGTAGATCGCGAAGAGAGCTTCTTTAATCTAACGGTTGATGGGCCCCGTTACGACACCAACATTTGTCGCCTTTCCCGGGGTGGTTGTATAGCGCGAAGAGAGCTTTGATCTACCGGCTTATGGGCCCCGTTTTGACACCAAACGTTGTCGCCATTCTAGTGGTAGTGGTAGAGCGCGAAGAGAGCTTCGATATAACCTCTGTTGGGCCGGGCCCCGTTACGAGACAAAAAGTTGTCGCTAAATTCGTGGCAGTTGTAGAGGGGGAAGAGAGCTTTGATCTTACAGATTATGGGACCCGTTATGACATTAAAAGTTTTCGCCGTTCCCGTGCCAGTTGTAGATCGTGAAGAGAGCTTCGATCTAACAGCAGATGGGCCCCGTTACGACACCAAAATTTGTCGCCCTTCCCGGGGCGGTTATAGAGCACGAAGAGAGCTTCGATCTAACGGCTCATGGGCCTCGTTTCAACACCAAATGTTGTCACCATTCCAGTAGCGGTGGAAGGGCGCGAAGAGAGCTTCGATATAACGTCTGATGCGACGGCCCCGTTATGACACCAAAGGTTGTCCCCGTTCACGCGGCAGTTTTAGAGCACGAAGAGAGGTTCGATATGACGGATGATGGGCCCCGTTACGACACCAAAAGATGTCACCGTTCCTGTGGCAGTTGTAGAGCGCAAACAGAGATTAGATCTATCGGTTGATGGGCGTCGTTACACAACAAAAGTTTTAAGTGTTCCTTTGGCCATTGTAGATTGCGAAGAGAGCTTCGATCTAACGGCTAATGGGGCCCGTTTTGACATAAAAAATTGTGACGATTTCATGGCGGTTGTAGAGGGTGAAGAGAGCTTTGATCTGACGGATTGTGGGCCTCGTTACGACACCAAAGGTTGTCGCCATTCCCGTGGCGGTTGTAGAGTGCGAAGAGAGCTTCGATCTAACGGCTAATGGGGCCCGATTTGACATAAAAAATTGTCTCGGTTTCGTGGCGGTTGTAGAGTGCGAAGAGAGCTTCGATCTAACGGCTAATGGGGCCCGATTTGACATAAAAAATTGGGACGATTTCATGGCGGTTGTAGAGGGCAAAGAGAGCTTTGAGCTGATGGATTGTGGGCTTCGTTACGACACCAAAAGTTTTTGCTGAAAACGTGGCAGCTGTAGATCACGAAGAGAGGTTTGATCTAACGGCGGATGGGCCCCGTTACGACTCCAAAGGTTGTCGCCATTCCCGTGGCGGTTGTAGAGTGCGAAGAGAGCCTCGATC
>NW_010356720.1:0-1381 GCF_000414095.1 Morus notabilis | reverse complement strand
GAGAGCTTTGATCTAAAGGCTGCTGGGCCCCGTTTTGACACCAAAAGTTATCGCCATTCCAGTGGTGATTGTAGAGCGCGAAGAAAGCTTCGATATGATAGATGATGGGCTCCGCTACGACACCAAAAGATGTCGCCTTTCCCGTGCCAGTTGTAGATCGTGAAGTGAGGTTCGATCTAACGGCTGATGGGCCTCGTTTTGACACCAACAGTTGTCATCGTTCCCGTGGCAGTTGTAGAGTGTGAAGAGAGCTTCGATCTAACGGCTGATGGGCCCCTATACGACACCAAAAGTTGTCACCGTTCTCGTGGCAGAAGTAGAGCGCGAAGCGAGCTTCGATCTAATGGCTGATGGGCCCTGTTACGACACCAAAAGTTGTTGCCATTCCCGTGGTTGTTGTAGAGCGCAAAGAGAGCTTCGATCTAACGGGTGATGCCGTTATGACACCGAAAGTTGTCCCCGTTCCAGTGCCGGTTGTAGAGCGTGAAGAGAGCTTCGATCTAACGGATGATGGGCCCTGTTACGACTATGAAAGTTGTCAGCGTTGTAGATCGTGAAGAGAGCTTCGATCTAACGACTAATGGGCCCCGTTACGACACCAAAAGTTGTCATCATTCCTGTGGTGGTTGTAGAGTGCGAAGAGAGCTTCGATGTAACAGCTGATGGGCCCCGATAGGACACCAAAAGTTGTCGCCGTTCCCGTGGCCATTATAGATCGCGAAGACAGCATCGATCTAATGCCTGATGGGCTCCGTTTTGAATCAAAACGTGGTCGCCATTCCAGTGGCGGTGGTAGAGTGCGATGAGAGCTACGATATAACAGATGATGGGCCCCATTACAAAACCAAAAGTTGTCGCTCTTTTCGTGGCAGTTGTAGAGGGCGAAGAGAGCTTTGATCAGACTGATTATGGGCCTCGTTACGACACCAAGAGTTTTCACCGTTCCTGTGCTAGTCATAGATTAGTATCAGAGCTTCGATCTAATGGCTGATGGGCCCCGTTACGTGACCAAAAGTTGTCGCCGTTCTGGTGGCAGTTGTAGATCACGAAGAGATGTTCTCGCTGTTCCGGTGGCGGTTGTAGATTGCTAAGATTGCTTCGACCTAATGGTTGTTGGACCACGTTACGACCAAAAGTTGTCACCGTTCTCGTGGCAGATTTAGAGTGCGAAGAGATCTTCAATCTGACAGATTATGGGCCCCGTTACGACAAAAAAAGTTGTCACCGTTCCCGTGCCCTTTGTAGAGTACGAAGAGAGCTTCGATCTGACGGATTATGGGCCCTGTTATGACACCAAAAGTTGTCGCCGTTCCCGTGGTAGTCGTAGATGATGAAGAGAGCTTCGATCTATTGGCTGTTGGGCCCCGTTCTGACACCAAAA
>NW_010356719.1:0-54826 GCF_000414095.1 Morus notabilis | reverse complement strand
ACACACACATGCACACACATATATATACACACGCGCGCACACACACACATACATATACAAAGCGGATACTTTTCAAATATTTAAAGTTAGGCACTATAATATGATGTGTAAATTTTAAAATAAATCCATTAATTAATTATGCATTTGGCCAGAAGACAAAAGATAAAATAAATCCTATAATCTAACAACAATTAACTATATAATATGAAGCAAAAGAAATTACTATATATATGAAACCCCCAAAGGCGTCACCTAAATGTAAATTTTACAGCATCTTTTCACACTCACTTCTATAGTACTTCTGACTTCGACCCAGGGTTGTATTGCTAAAAGGATGTTTGGTAGAGGGATTTGTTCTCTGATTCGAATCATGATTCGTAGTTCGCTACAGTATTTTCTCTCACAAAAAATTTACGTAAATCAAAAATAGTTCAAATCACATGGTTTGAATTCTTCAACCAAACGTCCTCTAAAGCTTTACATTAAAAAAAAAAAAAGGAAAATTCTAATAAGTTAATAAATGTGTTAATTACGAGCTAGCGCCTAGATAGTATAATAGATATGATCGAAAATGGAACAATAATTCAGTTTGACAAATTGTAGCTTAGTAATTAATGGGTTATTCTTATCCAGTCCTTTTTCCAGTACACATATCCCCCACATTGGCAGCTTAATAATTAGTTTGAACTGTGCATGCGTGTGTGAAGAGAAGAGAGAGAGAGAGAGAATATAAGGGCAACACGACACATATGGCTGTTCAAGACTAGTACTAGTTGTATTATTCCATATATATAGCCAACAAGCCAAGCATATAGACAACCTTAAGAAGATGGAATAGAATATTTTCCAGGAAACATTAATAATAATAATATTATTCCATTTTGCGTTTACCTGTTGACCAAATTACAAACACATACCGTGTGCCAAGCACCAAAAAAACGCAAAACCCTGCAGCTTCACTATTACCATTTACCAACAGCTCAGTACGGATCGGAATCATCGATCACAAAGAGGAGAAATTATCAACAGAGCTAATTATTGTTTGTAAGAAAAGAAAGAAGGAATTTTTTGGAATATTATTTTAAATGGAAGGAGAAAGAGTGCCCGGCTACGATCTTCAGGTCTCGGCCTTCTCCGCTGCTACTCCGGCGACGGTTCCGATCCACGAAATGGGGTTTGTGCAATTTGAAGATCATGATCATCACAGTACCCACAACGTCTTGAGCTTCTTGTCGCCGGCCTCTCAGCCATCCACGGCGGCCGCCCAATTGTCGTCGTCGTCGACTCAGCTGCCTCTCAACGGTACTACTGCCGCCACCGCCACCGATAACACGAACGCCGCCTCCATGGGGTTCTGCCATGGCGACCTCGTTTCAAGACCAGCTTCTTGGAATAACGAACAAGTACTGGTGATTCATATGCTAGCTGTTCCTAATAACTCTAATTTTATCAAAACAAGTACTACTGGTTTATTAATAAGATAACTGAAGACCAATACTTACTAGTTTAATTGTGTTTATGATATATATAATCATATGTTATTGCTAGTTTTTTTGGATTTATTTTTTTTCCATGTTATAGTACAAACCCTTAAGTAAGTTTTGTGGTTGTATCTACCATTAATTAATTTTTTTTATTAATTTTTTTTTTTGGCAGATGGGGACTTTGGATCCAAAGGCTGTTAATGAGGAAAATTGCACCGGTAATGCTAGCGATGGAAGCAATTCATGGTATTAATAGTCGTTACTCAATTTATGACCATGCGAGCTACTTGATCTTCTCTCTCCCCTAATTTCGACATAAAAAAACGGAAACACATGCAAATATGCACAAAGAGGGCACGGATTTCAAGAATATACTCCTTTTTTGTACACGTTTCTTCCAACAAAATCTAAGATGGAGATTCTGCAGCCATAATATATGGAAGAGAAGAATCTATATGTGATTTTTCAAAGACCATACTCTTTTGGGGTTGTACGGGAAAGGGCTGTAGAGAACAACTCAGACACAGCAAACACTTTGATTGATATGTAATACTCACCTATATATCGATCTACACAAAATGTATACATGGGGTTAATTTGTCCAATTCTCAAAAAGAAACAAAAAAAAAAAAATAGGATAGGAGTTTTCAAATAAATAATTTAGAGAGATTAATTATATTAATTAAGTAGTAGTGGGATCTTGGAAATATGGTTTATCACGATTGATTAATGTATTTGGGCAGGTGGAGGAGCTCAAGCGCAGATAAAAGCAAGGTGAAGGTGAGAAGAAAGCTGAGGGAGCCAAGGTTTTGCTTCCAAACCAGAAGTGATGTGGATGTGCTTGATGATGGTTACAAGTGGAGGAAATATGGACAGAAAGTTGTCAAAAATAGTCTTCACCCAAGGTACCTACTTAATTAATTAGTTTATCCTTAATTAGTTACCATTTCATTTTATATGCTCATAAATTCATGCAAAATATGTTTTAAATAATATGCATATAAGTTGTAGTGGGCAACATGAGTAGTTTGGAACTAACGTTTTGATCCAACTAGCTGAAATGAGTTTGTCCATGATATATTTACTTTTCAGAATGATTTTCTACCTTAGCGATTTAACATATATATATATATATATATATATTCAAAAGTCAAGACATATTTTGAGATCAGAGAGGGAGCATGCATCCAAGTATTATAGACAAGATTTTCATTCAAAAGACTGCATAATGCAGAAAAAAAAAAAACCAATGAAATAATGAATTTCTACCTCCATAAAATTATATTTATTTAATTAAAAACCAATCTAGTTTCAAAAACAATCTAGGTTAAATAGATGTTTAAATCAAAGAATCAAGAGATAGATGTTAAATCAAAGGATAATGTGCCAGAAAGATGATAAGAAGTCTTTTTTTTTCTTTCATTCTTTTTAAATTTGAGAATAGGATGATTTGAACTCTACTCCTTGTGATGATATCAGATGCATCTTTAATACTAAAGTTATATCTACAACCACAGAGCTATCTTAAAATTCAGCTGAGCTCTTGAAGGATGTTAGGAGGCGTAAGATTATATTATCCCATTGTAACCCAACTCAAATTAGAATAAGGTCAAATGGTTATACTGATCATGTTAATCGATCGTGGAAAAAAGTAAATTAATATTCTAAGTATGAGTATTTAAAAACAATGAGCGTTAATACTTGAAAGAGTCCATCATTTCCCCTTTTTATATTATCTCCCCGTTAGAATTATTACTCGAAGAAAGCTTCAATAACACAAAAGAGCAAGAAATCTACAGTGATCAGCGGCGTCTCGAAAAGACATCAGTACATTTTGCTTCGTTGGCTGATTTAAATGGCGGTTCTGAAACTGTTTTTTGAAGTTTTCAAAACCAAAACAGGAAAAAAAATATATATATATAATATCGGGAGCTTCAAACAAAATAAATTGACGTGTATATACGTAGAAACATGAGACGTACGTTTCATGTAGCTATCTGGATAAGATCATGTAAAGATCTCAGGAGATATTAATCAATTTTGTTTGCTAAACAAAGAAAGAAACATCTAATCAAAAGCTTGCTTTGTGTGTGCGTGTATTTTGGACATATCTTGGCTTCAATTATTGCCGTTTAGAATTAAGATTAAGAACTTCGATTTTTTGTCATATATATATAACATTCGATGGGTATCTCACAGGAGGAATAAGAATAATTGTTAAAGTTTTTTGAAACCGTAGATTTAAGTAGAGTCTTGTTCTGGCCGTTCGATTTTAATATACGTCTAATAGAATCTCATATAATCTGACTCATAAAAAAGTTCCTCTAAGATTTCAAACTTGGTAAAACAAAAAAAAATGAAATATTAGACAATAATTAAGGAATCTTGTAGGGTTCATGATTTTGCCTATATGCATATATGTATATGTGTGTGTATATATATATATATATATATTCTCAAGAATATAGCTGATATATTGTTGATTTATAATTAGTACTTGTCATTAACTAGATAGATAGCCCGTACATGTGTGGTTGTTAATTATTCCACTTTTTGGGCTGTTAATTAAGGACTTCTCTCTCACATTCCATCTAACCTAAGAAAAATATTATGCATGTCTCCCAACCATGACTTTAATAGTGTACGTATTGTCTATATATATAGCTAGCTTCTAAAACCTATTTTGGGAATACTATCAAGCACTTTGAACTTTGAAGTTTGATTTAGATAAAGCAGTACTAAACAGATTTTTTAATCAAATTTAACAAATTTTTTAAGCTTTAGTATAATCGATTGGTGGAAATATATTTATATATATATATAGGTATATCTATCACATGACTGGGATGTATGACCTTACCTTTTTCCACTATATTATTGAAGTTTTCAATTGTTAATTGGATATGAATTATTAATCATGATGAAAGTATAACTACAAGTTATCATAATCTCTTGTTTTTTTTTTTTTTTATTGATAACCAATCTTTTCATTTTGTTAAGCTCTTATTTCTTCGTTTCCAAAGGTACCGAATGGCATAGTTCGATTAGATCTTGTATCAGTATTGATAGGGGTATTGTACCTATATTTGCTATGACTAGCTTCTTCATCTGTCTATGTTCTTTGTATGATCTTCCTCTTCTATATTTGGTTTGCTTCTCTCTCTCTCTCTCTCTCTCTCTCTCTCTCTCTCTCTCTACTGATGATGAAATATGTTAGGTGACTACCCATCTCAAAGTTTGAAATTCCCTAGTACTGGTCCTATTACTTCTGATCATCTAGTGAATTAAGGGTCGAATTAAAAAATTATTTTCATATATTTATTTCACGAAATCATTCTGCTGCCATACATAAATGTCTGTATTTTAGTTTCATTTCGATTTGGATAAATTTTCCCTCCAAAACTTGATAATCACTCATTAACATATCACATATGTATATCATGTATGTACATATCATATAGACATATCCATAAACTAGTTTATTTGATTTTTTTTTTCATACTTTATATGATCACTGACATCATACTTCATGTTTTCGTTTGACCTAATGGCAGGAGTTATTACCGTTGTACTCATAATAACTGTCGGGTGAAGAAGAGAGTTGAACGACTCTCCGAGGATTGTCGTATGGTGATAACAACCTACGAAGGCAGACACAACCACTCTCCTTCTGATGACTCAAATTCCTCTGAACATGAATGCTTCAGCTCTTTCTAATTAATGTAAAATCAACTACAACAAGAATTTTTCTTGTAATATTATTCACAATGTAGTATTGTAGCTTAAGACGGTCTCTGTAAAATTGATATTTTAGAGTGATTGCCATCATCACAAGTTTCTAAAACTTGTACCTTTTAAGTTTCTAAAACTTTATTTTCAAAAAAAAAAAAAAAAAAAAAAAAAACGTTTCTAAAAATTCTAGCTTTTAGTGTAATTACAATATTAATTGGTAGCCTTGGCTCTTCGAGATACAATTTAATATATATCTATCTATATATATATATATATAGATATATGCTGCAAGTAAATATTTTTGGGCAAACATAAAAATAATAATGATACACATATATAGCCAACTAGGTTGGGGTGTTTTTAGAGCATGATATCAGTTGTGGCCCACGTGCAAAGGAGATCTTTCTCCTCTGCGGGAAGAGAGATCTCTCTCACCATGGCCACAATGCGGGGAGATCCGTTTGAGATCTCCTTCGCTTCGCGTCACGGCCAATCTCCACCACGATGTAGCTTTCCTCCATGAGTGGTTAATTAACGTGCATTTTTTCTGATTTTTTTGATGGATTCCTTTTTCTTATCTGTTTCTAGTGTTTGAAATTTATGTATTTTTGTGTTTTTTAAGTGTTTGTGCAACGACGATGGTTGTGGATATCTCGTTATGGCAGGTTATTAGCCAGTATTCACAGCGGATACCAACTAGTATGGCGGCCGGCTACTGGTATTCGCGACAGATACTAGACTGTTACTGTTATTCACAACGGATACTGGCATCCTAAAATCATATTTGCTATTCTAAATATAATTCGATGACGTAGTAATGGTATTATGAGTAGATATTTTATTCTCTGGTATAAGTCTATTCAAACTTAAGTTTGTAGGGGTTGTTCTTTCGCATTTTTGAGTTAGGGTGATTTGAATGATGATTTTGAGTTGAATTTGAGTTATAACTTAATTGAAGTTGTAACTTCGAGTTTGTGTTTAAACGTGCATATTTGAGTTATGATTTGAATTGAGAATCTTTTTCAATTTGTGTTTGGGTGAGTCAAAACTTAAATTTGTATTTAGATAGTATTTTAATAAAAACTCAATGGTGATGAAAAATTTTAATAGGGTACATGGATGGGATTTTATTCGTCTTTTCGTTGTGAATGCATAGAAAATAAATCATCTCAATAAGAATTTAAATGAAAAAGTTATGACATATTTAAGAATAGAAAAAATAATGTTCATTAACATGAGTTCGAGTTTATGAACTTGAGTTTAAGGAAAAACTTGAACTCGAGTTTAGCCCCAAACTCGAGTTCAAACTCAAGTTTTACAAAAAAAACATGAACTTGAATAAAGTTGTAACTCGAGTTCAAACTTTTTCTGAATTTTGTTGCAAAAAAATAACCCTGTAGTGTTCTTTTAAACCCGAGCTCAGCCTGTGCGGTTTTTTAAGGTTTTTTTTTCTCTGTTTGAAAAATTATATTAGCTGGGCTACAGGATGAGCCCTATTTGTCTCTCCAACAACCGACCTGCCCTATTTTCTTTCATGAACCATAAACGTCGGGCCAAGCTGGCCGATTTTATAAGGGTAATCTTGACAAATATTCATGAAAGTGCATGAGTCAATATTTTTATCTCTTACTTTTGATTTATAATTTTTTTAGTCAAATAATTACATTAACAAAAGGATATTTATCAATAATAAAAAATAAAAGTCCAGACTCATACATTCTCCAAAAATAAATTCTTCATTTTTTCTTTTTACAACTCTGCCATAATAGTGGTGTTCAAAACATTATTCGTGCACCCATTATAAATCTTTAGGCTTAGAGCTTAAAAGTACATAGGAAAGCGAGTAGACCAATAATAAAATAGTGAAAAGGGAACAGGAAAAATAATGGGCTTGTTTAGATTTGTTTCAAAATAATTTTGTTCTTTATATGAAAATAAAAAAAAAATATTTTCAATCTCAGACAGCAATTATTTTTAAAAATATGTTTAGTAGTTTTATTAAGAGATTATTTTCAGTGTAAAAAAATCTATTAATGTCTCTCTTTCTCTCTCTCTGTTCGAGAGAGGAGAAAACGAAAATAAAAAATGAAAAACAACTAAAAGTCGTTTTTCATTTCTCTCTCATTTTACACTAAATCAAAAAATCGTTTTCATTTCTGCTTTTTGTCTTTATTGTGCCAAACGTTGTTTTGGAAACGTTTTTATTTTTTCTTTCTCAAAAAACATAAAAAATAAAAATGAGATCAATTCCAAACACGGCCAATGAGTGGATAAGGTTTTTTATTGATATTATTATTATTTTTTTTTTTTACTTTTTCTTATTAATCTGAATTTAAGGATAAAAGACTTTATAGCAAATGAAAGTGAGATGTATCCAAAAAAAAAAAAAAAAAAGATAAGAAGTGGTAAAAACTAACCAACTCTTCTTAAAACTGGTACACAACCTAGTTAACTCAATGATTGACCAATTGATCTATAGATTGCAAGCATTAGAACTGACTTTAAAGACCTTCAAGTCTAGGACCAAGCAAATACATCACTAAATCATTGTATGATTCATTCAACTTCGAACATATCTAATAGTTGGAATCCTCATTTCTCTTTGCAGGATCAAGTATAAGTTTGAATCGTACGCCAACTGAGGTTGCTTTATACGTACATAACATATTAATATATATTGTGAAAAACTGAACTTTATATATGAATGTAAACGGTCTAGTCCAGTTTAGACTATGCCTCAAATTTTATAAATAGGACAAGATCATTTTGTTTTTTTAAAGTCTGGTAAAGATCATTTTTTCTTTTTTCCAGGTTTATCCGTTATACCCATATTTGCCTCTAGTCCATTTGGAATAGAAGAACGCTTATAGTTGTGCTATTATGTTATGCTTCTTAGTTTGATAAAGTGACTTTAAGTTGTCATTCATTTGATGGATAATGCTCCTCCAATGCCCTTTTAGATATACATGGTAGATTGTACTTGTATGAACTATTGTAAGGCAAACATTATATACAAAAATTATAATACAATGCATAAATGCTAGCAGAAATGCAGGATGAAGGCTTAGAGTTGTCACGTCAGTGTTTGTCAGTGCGCTTGTATGATAGAGACCAAACGATGACTAGATTAATGCGATGACACATAAAGTCACAACAGATATATGCACTTGAAGAAGATGATGACAATGTATTGATATTTGGTTTGAGGAAGAGTACGAGTAGCAAGAGACTGATTATGGACATTCGACTTTTGTTGTTGATTTTCATTTGGACCCTTCTATAAATAAATGCCTTTGAATTCTATGACTTGCATTTTCTACTTACTATTCTGTGCAAGATTGTGCGTTTGTATTACCATACTATTTTGCTATAAGTCCAGAACTTTGGTGTGTTTGTTTGGACTCTACATTTTGGTTTGGAACTTTTTGAATTTGGGGTTTGGAACTGTGGTTTTGAACATTGGTTTGTATGTTTGAGCTTTGTACTTTATTATTGTTTACTGACTTTGCTTTGGAACTCCTTGAACTTTGTGGTTTGGAACTTTGGTATGTATGTTTGAGCTTTGGACTTTATTATTATTGCTAATTACAAAGGCTTGGAACTCTTAGAGCTTTGTGGTTCTATGCGGTTTGGAAAATTACAAAAAAAAAAAAAAAAAAAAGCTGGTCAGTGATTTTGCGACAAGGGGTCGTTTTTGGAACGTTATAAAACACAGTGAACAAGTTGGACGCCATATATGAAAACACAAGGTAGAGTACGACATTTCAAACAAACGGGACAAGTTTTTGCAATTATTAAGGTGCAATGTAGACATTCATTAACTCCATAGGACTAACAACTTGAGTGAAGCCATAGAGGAGGTCATGCTTACGGAGTAGGCAAAGGAGGGAAGGGGGGCTCGGATAGCATTCGATCTATGAAATCTGGTCAACAGCGAAAAAGAATGGTGAAGTTACTGGTATAGGATAAAGATGCTCAAAATGGGTTAAGTGAATCGCTATTGAAATGGAATATAACTATACACACACACAAATACAAACCAAAGAAGGGGGTAAAAAATGGCCAAGGAATGGCAAGCTTTGCGGGCTACCCCCGGACTCGGACAACTCTTACTGCACACTTTCTAAACTTCCTAGTCTGCTCTGCTTTATATTTCACTTGATACACCAGAGGATATCCAGTAAGTAGCAGAAACATGCTTTTAATAAATCAAAGCCCACCATGTACGACAAGAAATAAGATTTTCACACTGCAAACCGCAATGATATTGATATCTGTAGGTTTCTTATTAATACACTCATCACCAAGATGAACTAACCATCAATGCAATAAGTTTAGGACGATGCATATAAGCACCCAACAAAACAGACAAGACCTAGCTAAATTTGGTCTCAAAATTCTAATAACTTAACAAAGCGCGGTCATAACAGGAGAGTGAAACCGGACAAAGTTTACTCATAGATCCATGGGTGAGCGTTGCTCTGCCAGTTAACAGTCCCTTCAGGGAACCACAGTGCAATCTCTTTCCTAGCACTCTCAACTGAGTCACTTCCATGAATAACGTTCCTGTTCATCAATAGAAATTTCATTGTCAGGCACACTCATTCCGGACAAATACTTTCAGAAGCACAATAATTGAGCATAACAATCTGCTCTAATCTAGTTTCTACTTTCTATTCTATATCCATCTTGAGTGACAATAAATTTCAAAAGATATGCTCAAACAACCAACTTTTTAGAACAATAAGGCATTAGAACATTACTAAATAGAAAATGCTAATTTAACCGGTAGGATAAGCTTGACATTTACGCCAATATTAGAAAACATACTTATTAGCCTAAAGTAAATCCTTCCACGACAATAAAAGAATATACAACCATACTGTGGTAACAAATAGATTGAAAATCATTATACAAAACGTAAGCACAAAATTTTCAATTGATCAGATTATAAATAAAAGAAAGTAAATTACCTGCCAATGTCAATTGCAAAATCACCACGAATGGTTCCAGGGGCAGACTCTGCAGGATTTGTTGCTCCAATAATCTTCCTACCGGTAGTCACAACACCCTTACCCTCCCAGACCATAGCAACAACAGGGCCAGAAATAATGTAATCAACCAACCCATTGAAAAAGGGTTTTGCAGAAAGGTCAGCATAGTGCTTCTCAGCTAAGGCACGGTCAACAGTTATGATCTTCAAACCTAAAACAAATCAAGTACTCAACTTAAAAGAAGGAAATAACTGATGAAACCGAACCTCTTTCCATGAACTTACTTGTAATCCCGTTCATAAGATCTATTTGAAAATTTCAGCACGCGAACTTTGAAACATTGTTAAAAAAAAACACAATATACAATATAATCACCGGATTTTGTATTTTATTTTAGACTTTAGGATATGATTTTCCATGATCTTGTGCACACAATACTGAAACGATCAATCTCCATTTTCGCATATGGTTTGTCATGTAAAATAAGCAAACAGCTATACATCAAATCTATAAGAAAAAGTTACATAACTCAAAATATTCCTTTTTGAAACAGAGTAAACAGTATACAACATTCACCTCTCAAAAAGAATCCCTTCTGCTCGAACCTGCTAATGATGTTACCAACCTAAAAAACGAGAAGGGACAGTAAAGTTAGAGAATTGAACATGGTATCAAATAATGAGTGCATAATGCTCAAAAGAATTGGAGAAAGATCTTGCAGATGTACCGACTAGTTTTGTGAAGCCTAAATCATATGTTTTAGTTTCAGATTTAACGCGAAATACCTAAAAATCCAAACGATTTTTTCTTTTCTATATAATAGACAAATAATCCTAAACTAAACACGTCAACTCGCTTTAGATTTGGTGAGAAATCATTTCTTCCGTGGGCCCACCAAAAAGGGAAATTTCCCGACAACCAAACAGCAAATCTCTAGAAATTATGAGAAAATAAATCCACAAAAATAAATCTAGAAATCTCCGAAATTGCAAAGCACTAAAGCTAAAACCATCTAAACGAGAAAACAGGAGGAAGGAAAAAAGGAAGACGACATACAAGGCCTCTTTGGACACCATCGGGCTTGATCATGATGTAAGTTTGCTCCATTTTTGCCTGTGAAGGTCTCCGAACTACGCAGAAGCAGTGAAATATTGTGAGAGCGTAGTGAGAGACTGACGAAATGAGTGTGAGAGAAGAAGAGTATATATATATACGCTATAATTTGGAAGGCAATGAAACCCTAACCCTATTCGCTACGGAATATTCGCTGGGATTTTTCCTCTTTTTTTTTTTTTTTTTTTTTTTTTTTTGGCGTGGAAACGTTGAGCAAAAGTTCCACCACCAAAGTAAAGTTATTAAAAAAAAATAAAAAATGGACGGCTGTAAAAGGGTGATCTTTATTTTCTCTAAAAGAAAAAGGCAATTTTAATGGTAGAACAGGTTTTTGACCGTATGAGTAGGTAAGGTTTACAAGAGTCATGTTAAAAATTTGAAATGCGTAACATAAAAATATTTTAATCACAAATTCAATAATTAAAAAATTAATTTAACAATTAAAACAATACCCAATAAATATACAATTTCTTTTGGGAAAATGATTTGTGGCCACTAGTAATCTTTACCTGGTCAATTAGATCTGGCCAAATCAGTCATTGAATAATTATGGATTGATATTAGTTAAACACTAATTAATATTGATTTAAGTAGTGATTGACCAGATAGTTAATCACTAAGCAATTAATTCCTAGTTGAGGATTTAAAAAAGAAAAAAAAAAGTTTGGTTTGTTGAACAAGGATTTTTGAAGCTTGTTACTAAAGTCAAGTGTGGAAAGAAAAGAAGTATGAGTGGAGTGGAAAGGAGGGTGACGGCTCACCAGTGCACTTATCCTTGCTATTCCATGAGATGAATGGAAGTTTGTCATCTATAGCGATGCATCAAAATGAGATGGGGAACTCGCAGTTGTAGTGTTCACTCTAAAGAACTGGAGAGACTGCCTTTATGGGGCTCAATGTCAGATGTTTGTGGACTACACGAGTCTGAAATACATTACCAGTGTGAGGTGAATAACCAGAGGATTTCCAATAATATAGTATTAATGCGTACGGTTTTCTACGTTGAACCAAAAAGAAACACAGGATTTCCATTAATTATCTCCATAACCAGTATGAGCCTGTGAATAAACCTATAACCATTAGTCTAAGAAACATTCTTCAATATACGGGTAGAATTAGTTTTCAAAATCATAGGACTTCCTAAAGACCCAGAAATGAAAAACATTCCGCATTCCTATGATTTGGTATCACAACATATTGACATGCTGCATCTTGTTTTCGACCTCGTACTGAAATTAAAACCCAAATGAAATCCGCACAGAACTTTTGGCCTTACAAACTCAGGAAGCTGAACCTCTTTTTTCCGAGAAGCAATCAGAGACTCAGAGTATGCTGACTAGAAGCCAGTTTTGTCAAGAAGTGCCTTAATCATGTACAAACACCATCGAGTTAGAAATAGAAGCGTTTCGAGCTGTCTTGAAACTTTCAGGGACATCAATACTACCGAGAAAGAAGGCTGTATGAAAGCAAGTCTTCAAGCCATAGCAGATCTTCATTCAGAAGCTCCATTTCAAGCTGTCAATGTGTGGGCATTCATCACCGTCTGTTGAAATCACAATAAAACAGGGGAAACATAGATCACTATAAAAGATAACAGCACAAGATACCTAGAAAAATCTATAAGATCCCCTCAACAATTTGTATATCCAGATCAATCATGATTTAGTTGCACTATTTTCACGAGGCAGCATAAGTTGGCCGGAGTAGTATTTCCGTCTATCAGTCATTGCACATAAAAGTATGGCTAATATTTTGGTCAATGTCACTGTTCATCAATCTCTAAAGGGAAACTTGGAACTTGGGCAGCACATGCATTACAATCCATATATGATGCACGCATAGTGAACCATTGATGGTCCATCAGCTTGAATGCCATGCAATATAGGAGGTCAAATGTTAACTCATTATCTGTAATGCAAGAGAAGAATGAACAAAATCATTAACTTAATAAAAAGGTCCTTGATCATAAAGTCGGAAAATAGAGCATTTGCACTGTTGGGTCTCCTCTAGTAAATACAAAACACAAACAATTGAAATACTACACTTGTGATCAAGCAACTGGATAAGCAACACCAACAAACCTGCTTCAAGATCAAGCATCTGGATAAGCATGAACTTGATGTTTCATACCAGCCACAGAAACGGGTATTTTCACACTGATCAATCACCTTCCTGCTTTAGCAGGAGATCCTGGAAGGATTTCGACATCCAAAGAATTGGTATTTTAGTACATATAGAACGTAGTGCAGATACCATATTACAGTTCCAAAATACATAATTAATGCGAAGAGTGTTAGACACGTAAATTCAGACACACTAGAAGTTTTGCATTAGCTAATGCCAAACGTATTAGAAAATGGAACACATTCGCATAATCTTTATTGCAATTAAGCTCTCAAGCCCTCAGTTTGCAGGATATTTATTATTCTTCTTTAGTAATTCTGTGAGAAATCTTATAATTTACCAAACAATTCAACCTTGCGATACCACAAACTACTAGCCATAACCTTTTAATTTGTAGAAAAGGTGAGCATTGTTTTCATTTAAGTCTTTACAGATGTGTTACTGAACTTAGATAAATTACATCCTAGAGAAATAATGAACTGGAATCCAAAATAACTACTGACAAAGGTTGTGTGTAGGGAAAGAGATGTGAACAATAATACGAAACTGCAAAGAACATACCGGAAAATTACAATAGATATATACATTTGAGCTCAGAACGATCCTAATTGTACAATTATGGAGGTAATGAATTTCAACACCAGGATGAAGATTCCTCGGCTACTTCCTTAAGATAAAGAAGAACTCAGTTGCATATATCTTTGAGCAGCCTCCACACGACCAAATCGTGTAAGACTTCCTTAAGATAAAGAAGAACTCAGTTGCATATATCTTTGAGCAGCCTCCACACGACCAAAACGTGTAAGAAGTCCGATGATTAAAGAGTACTGCTCTTCAGAGGCCTTGACATTATAACTACGCGTCATTAGGTTAAAGATCCGGCAGGCATCATCCACAAAACCAGCTTCATTGCATATAGAAAGAGCAACTTGGAAAGTGAAATTGTTTGGGGTAAAACCTTTATCTCTCATCTCATAAAAGAGATCGATAGCATCTTCATATAGTCCATTATCCCTATAAGCCTCTATAATTGCAGTCCATGTCATTGAACCCTTCACCCGGATTGTGTCGAAAACCAACTTAGCATCATCAATTACTCCACAACGCCCATACATCTTAACAATTTCTGCGGAGACAAAATGGACCGACTCAAAATTTCTCTTCAGGACCTGTCCGTGAATCTCCTTTCCAAACTTCAAGCTTTTCAGTTCATTGCAAATACATAGCATCCTTCCTATTGCTACGGAATCAGGCCTATGCTTGGATAACACCATAGATCTAATCACAGAAAGTGCCTCATCTAGATGTCTGTTTTCAACATAGGAATCAATCATGGCTGTCCATAAGATCACATTCCTCTGCTCCATACCTTCAAACAATCTTACAGAATAATCCAATACGCCACATTTTGAATACATCATCATCAAGGAAGAGACTATAGACACATTGGGCAAGAAACAATTCTTCACAGCATAAGCATGAATCTCTTTACCTGGTTTCAAAGCCCTCAGCTCTGCGCAAATCGGAACTACAGTGGCAACTGTTACAACATCAGGCCTAATCCCTTCCTGCTGCATCCAAATAATCGATCTCAAAGCCTGCTCGAGCCTCCCATTCGCTACATAGCCCGAGATCAAAGCGGTCCAACAAATAGCATTCCTTTCCTTCAAGCGATAAAAGACCCGTCTTCCATTCTCCATGTCCCCGCACTTGCAATACATATCAATTAACCCAGACTGAATAAATGTCTGCTTCGCGTAACGCTTTGTCTTCACTGCGTAAGCATGAACTTCTCTGCCCAGCTTCCGGGCCAAAAGTTCTCCTATCACAGGAAGAATAATAGTCAATATAACAGAATTCAGCTTTATCCCTTCATCTACCATCCGTCTGGTGTAGTCTAAAGCCTGCCATTGCAGCCTATTGTGCGCGAAACCAGAAATCATTGCTCCCCAAGCAACAATATCTCGTTCGACAATTTCTTCAAACACCTGCCGAGCAAGCTTAATCTTACCACATTTGAAGTACATATCAATCAAGCTCGTCCGCAGCATTGCACTACCGACAAGACCATTCTTAATCAAGAGGGCATGAGTTTTCAAGCCTTGCAAAAGCGCTGACGCACCCGCTAAGCTTTTGATAACACTGGAGAAACTATAAACATTCATTTCAATCCCCAAGGCCCGCATTTGATAATACGTAGAAAGCGCGTCCCGGTATCTCCTCCCACCAGAAATCACATTCCCTCTAAGCAGCGCATTCCAGGGGTACACACTCCTGCTAGGACTTTCGTCAAACAGGTTGTTGGCATCGTCAACCGAGCCACAGGAAGTATACATATGAACAAGTTTTGTACGCAAAAACTCGTTTTTGTCGAGTCCATTGATCCGGATAAACGCGTGAACTTGCTTCCCGTGGTCCAGCGACTTTGTACGGACGCATGCAGCGATGAGAGCGGCGAAGGTCGTGGGGTTGACGGGAATTCCTTGCTGGTCCATGTAGTCGAGGATGGTGAGAGCCTGGGAGAGCTTGTTTTGCCTTGCGAATCGCTGAATGTCGCTGTAGACGGCGCGCGGGTTCTTGCTGTGGAGCGGCAGGGACTCCGGAAACGCGTCCTTCTTGGTGAAAACCGGGCGTTTCCTTCGGCGCTTTCCCGGCGATGCTGGCGTTCGGGTTCGCCGAAGCATGTGAAGCGTTGTCTATTCTATGGAGTTTTAAGAGCAGCAGCAGCAACAGCAGAAGAAGAAAAGTAATATTGAGAGAGCTAAATTATCAATATATATATATTGAGAGAGCTAAAGGCAGTGAGAGAAGTAAGAAGGAAATGGTGATTTGGAGGAAGATTAATATTTAGGTGCCTAGTGGACAATGCCCCGCCAAATCCTCTGCTTCTTTTTACACTGAACCAAATTAACCTACTGCCAGTTATCAAAAAAAAAAAAAAAAAAAGATTGGTTTGAGGGAGCTTAGCATCTAAATTCTTAAAATGAGGACAAACGGTATTAACAAAAGAGTTTTGTCAAATTCTAAAAATAAGGACTAGGGAAGCAAACAGACCGAGAGTTTAGGACTTGAGTATTTAAATTCTTAATGAGAACCTAAAGTGTCAAAATTATAAAATTTGGGAATTGGTAACGCAAAAATCCCTATTTTTAGTTAGACATTATTTTATTGTGATCTGACCATTTAGATTTTTATCTTCTGTGTAAGTTTTTTACACACTCTTGTTGGTTGTAAAGAAACAGTAAATGCAACGGAATTGAATTTTAAAATTTTTACAATCATGCCAAAATATCACATATTAATTGCAATAAAAATTAATCGTAAGCTTGGATTAATTACTTATTTGGCGTACAAATCTGCTAAGTCCGTCATTTTTCTGCACATTGAACAATTCTCATGTCGCAAGAGGAGAGATTAGGTGAACGTTTGGTATATAGATTCAGAATTATGATTTAAAATTATTCTCAATTTATGTGTATTTTTTATGAAAAAAAATTAATATATCAATCAAACGCACCATAATGGATTGGGTATCGGTAAAATTACAACTCCAGCCACTAAGTATCTAAACCCCACTGTGGGTGGTGGGTGTCGACGCATGCACCCCTAGGGATGCGTGCACCACTCCTAGAGTTGCGACATATGCCGCGCTGCCACATGTTGCCTTTCGATTGAACAACTTTCTAGATCAATTTCAACACTGCCATTAATTAAAACTGATATTTTAAATATATTTCATTATTCATATAATAAAATATATGATTACATAACTATTTCATCATCATGTAATAAATACTTATTATGTAGTATTAATTTTGTGTAACAAAATAAATATTGTATAAAAAATATTCATCAATCTAACCGGAGATAGGAAGGAAAAAATTCATTGTTAGCTTTCGTATTTTGTGGAATTTAACTATATTTGGCTGCTCGTTTTCCTTAGTTCGTTGCTTTACTTTTGGGGTCATTTTGCGGTAGAATCTCTTACTGGTGTTGTACAAATCTGACTATTAGATGGGTTTAAAATCACATTAAAAGAAATGTAGAATTTGACAATAAATAAAAATTAAACAGCTGATAACAGACGTACTTGTTGTTAGTGGCTTTATTTGATTCTCTTTGTTTGATTAAAAGTCCCCAACGTATCTAACTTGTTTACTTAATTTCCTCTTGAGAATTCTAGTTTGACATTTCAAAATCTAATTTCTTAATTTGTTTTCTACCTATTAACAAAAACTATTTATTTTGTTTAAAAAAGTACACAACTCTGTATACCAAACACAGTGATCTTTTTAAATTCACATTCTCGTCTAAACGAATCTCATACCCAAACGCCTCATTCGCGTTCTTCTTACACAGAATTAAGAGACGTTTAGTTCGTGAATTAGAATCATGTAATTAGAACCATTTTTGATTTACGTGTATTTTTTGTGAGAGAAAACACTGTAGCAAACTATGAACCATGATTCAAATCATGATTTGAATCTTCTAACCAAACATCCTCTTAGATTCCAAACAGTTGGTGGCAGGAAAAGTGCTCACTAGTCTACTTAAATTAATTAGTTCATACATATTTCAAGTCACACACTTAACTACAATTCGCACAAGTAGTTGACCTACGCTGCCAAAAGAAACGCCACAAAGGTGACATACGATGACATACCAGTTTGATCCTTCAACTGAAATCTCCAAAATTATAGGTTCAAAGTCTCAAACGCAACAGATAATTGAGGCGTATGGTTTTCGCCGTTAAAACCAAACATAACCTTAAGATTTCCAATTTTATCTCCATAACCAATCTGAGGAGAATAACCTATAATCATCAGCCTCAGAAACATTCTCGAAAATACGGGTAGAATTAGTTCTCAAAATCATAGGACTTCCTAAAGCACTCATATCAGATCCAGAACGGAAAACATTCCACATTCCTCTAATTTGATACTATGATATATTGACATGTCGTGCCATGTTTTCCACCTAATTCTGAAATTAAAACCCAAATCAAATCCACACCAAACTTTTGACCTTACAAACTCAGGAAACTAAACCTTTTTTTTTTTCCTTCGAGAAGCAATCAGGAGATTTGTCAAGAAGCGCCTTAATCATGTACAAATACCATCTAGTTAGAAATAGAAGCGTTACTTTCGAGCTGTCTCGACACTTTCAGGTACCTCAATACTACCGAGAAAGAAGGCTGTATGATGGCAACTCTTCAAGCCGTAGCACATCTTCATTCAGAAGCTCCTTTTCAACCTGTCGACGTGTGGCTTTCATCACCGTCTGTTAAAATCACAATAAAGAAGGAAAAATATAGATTACTGGAAAGATAATAGCACAAGAGAATTTTTTTCAAATAAATAAATAATAATAATAGCACAAGGTAACTAGAAAACTCTAAAAGACCCCCTCAACAATTTATACATCCAGATCAATCAAGATTTAGTTGCACTATTTTCATGAGGGAAACTTGAAAGTTGAGCAGCACATACATTAAAATCCATATATGATGCACGCATAGTGAGCCATTGATGGTCCATCAGCTTGAATGTGATGCAATAAAGGAGGTCAAATGCCGACTCATTATCTGTAACGCAAGAGAAGAATAAACAAAATCTAGTTAATAAAAAAGTCCTTGATCAAAACTAAGAAAATAGGGCATTTGCACAATTAGAGTTCCTCTAGTGAATTCAGAACGCAAAAAATTGAAAAATGTGCCACTGACAGTATAAAGAAGCCTAAAATACCTGCTAAAAACTTCAAGAAAGTCGCTCCAACCAGTGTTCGTGGTTTTACTGTATAATTGAAACATGTCGTTAATGAATGGACTTGAGAAAACCGCAAAACATACTTCAAAAGCATAATTGACGAACAATTGGTTATAACTTACGAAGGCTAAACAACTTAACAAGTATTGCTTTCATTATGTAACACAAAATTCTGCAGCAATATGTGAACATCGCTCTTTATCAGCAACAAAGATTACTACTACTAACTACTACCTTTTATAATCACAATAGTCTACTTCTCACCCCAGACACCAGCATGGGTTAAGGATGTTAAATTCTAGGGTTAATCTCACAAATGGTCCCTGAGGTTTACCCTCTATCCCACTTTGGCCCATGACTTTTAAAATGTCCCACAGTTGATCCCTGAGGTTCTATTAGTTACGTGTTAAATATTTAATAGAATTTGTGAAAATTAGAGACTAAAATTAAAAACATCTAAAGTTTAGGGACAAACAATACAAAAAACAAAAGTTAATTTCTACATATAGTCTTTAAATTTTAGCTGTTTCTAATTTTGGTCCCTAATTTTGACAGTTTCCATTAAATATTTAACACCTAGTCAACGGAAGGACTGACATAGAAACCAAGTAAAAACCTTAGGGACTTAACTATGGGACATTTTAAAAATCAGGGACCAAAGAGAGATTGTGGGTAAACTTTAAGGACCATTTGTTGGATTAACCCTAAATTCTATAAACAAAGATGATCTTGAAGAACTTAGCGAGACATGGTGATCAGAAAGTTTCCGAGAAAAAGAGGGAAAAAAGATTCACTTATTCTACCTGATATGTAACAGAGTATATACACACATTGATTATGACATCTAACTTTTCACCAGAACAGAATTGTTACTCAACCACATTGCAAATAACTGAAGCAAGACTAAACATCGCCAACTTTCCATCAAGACATAAAGTGTACAATACTACACTTGTGAGCAAGCATCTGGATAAGCATCAAGACAACAAACCTGCTTCAAGATCAAGCATCTGGATAAGCATGAATGTGATGTTCACACCAGCCACAGCAAAAGGGTATTCCCACACTGATCGATCACCTTCCTGCTTTCGCAGGAGATCCTGGAAGGATTTCTACATTCAAATAATTGGCATTTTTAGTACAAATGGGACGTAGTGCAGTTTGCACATTACAGTTCCAATCTCATAATTAATATGAAGAGTATTAAACAAGTAAATGTAAACATACTAGAAGTTTTGCATCAGCTAATGCCAAACGTCTTAGAAAATAGAACAACTTCACAAAATCTTTGTTGCAATTAAGATCTGAAGCTCTCAGTTTGCAAGATCTTTATTATTCTTCTTTAGTAATTCTGCGTGAAATCTTATAATTTACCACATTATTCAATGTTGCAATATCACAAAACTAGCAGACATAACCTTTTAATTTGTAGAAATGTGAATATTGTTTTTGTAAGTCTACACATTTGTTACTGATCTTAGATATTGTCTTTCAGCTGTTATACTAATCTTAGATAAATCACCTCTCAGGGAAATAATGAACATAAATTCAAGATAACAACTGAAAAAGGGATATACACACAAACCTACAGAGAATATACATATATATATATATATATATATCAGACTTGTGTGCAGGAAGGGGGAAAGAAATGTGAACAATAATATGAAACTACAAAAGAACATACCGGAAAATTTCTAGCGAAAAACAGTAAATTCTCCAACGATATAAATCCACCACCCCTACAAAATAGATCAAACATTTATAATTAGCCGCAAATAAGAAGAAAGTAGAAATAAACTTAGAATGGCGGGTGATAAAAACTGGCAAGTGGCACGAATAATGAGCTATGCAGATCACATAGGCAATGAGGTACCTACCTAAAATCTGTTGACGGGTCCTTCCCTTGCCATCCCATTTCCTTCCATTGCTCAGATATTAATCCACGAAGTTCTTCCTCAGGATAGGCAGCATTCCATAAAGCCCTTAGAGCTTCCTGCAGCAAAGCAGAATAGCACAAAGAAAGAATGTGACTCATCTTTCCAGACTTGTCCACATCAGCAAGTGCATCAGAAATTCTAAGATCATAATTCGTTTGTAATCCAACCATTTAAAGATTAGTTAAGAATTGGGAAACTCGTTTATAATTCAGCCATTTAAAGCTCTAATGATATTATTTCCCAAGAGTCAACAGAATCCGCATCTAAAGAAATACCTGATGCTCAGGGATTGAACTATCATAGGAAACATCTATTCGGTTTTGAAGTCTTTGCAAGCATTCCTCCTATTAAAGGGGAATAATCAAGTTATAATATATGGACATAAGAAGATATATTTAACTGCAAATAACTTCAACAATTCTTGTCTTACCAAGAAAACCAGTAACAAGTTTAAAAATTTCAATCAAAAGCCAATCATATCCCGAAAATTTACATACGCAACAATAACCAACTGAACAGCAATTAAATCCAAATGATTAATCAAAAAGATAGAAGGTGTTGTGTGAAATTACTTGGCTGGCGGTTAAATCAAATGAAGGACGAGCGTCACTCTCCCTCCTCTGTGCGCACACACAAGAAAGACCTCGACCAAGCCATGCAGCAGATCCTGCCACAACCTCGGCTGTAATGCACCAGCTGTTAGCAACATTTTTTCATTTTTTCTAAAATCGTCTTACGCACAACTTTTCTAAGGCTGCACTATAAAAAATTTTGTGCCAAAGCAATGAAGAAATCTTCTTAAGCTACCATCCAAAAAGAAAATAAACAAGAAAAAAAAAAAAAAAACAACAACAACAACAATAACAGTTTGAGACAATAATTTCATATCCACTGCCAAAATAAATGGTTGTTTCACGAGGTTTCTACTTCTTCAATATTTTCATAAAACTCAAGAACTGACGACAATTATTTGAAAAAAAGAAAAAAAAAAGTGTTATTAATGAAACTATGACAAGCTCAAAACTAGTGAGATCATATCATAGTTCCAATTACGAACCTCATGGAGAGGAGATCCATAAAAGTGCTATAAAAAAATAAAGGACCTCCAAAGATTCTCCATCCGAAATACCGGGAGATTTTCCATCCAGACACCAAGAGTATTTCAGATGTTACCCCACCCAACATTTTGTAGAAAAGTAAGAAAGCTCCAATCGAAAATGAAACATACTTCCCCATATACTCCCGATGTTTGAACAAAGCAATAAATTAAGATATCAAGCTGCAAATAAACTTCTCTAATCCAGTTATTTAATTCAACAACAAAAGTCAGAGAGATATATAGATACACATACGCACACATATATAGCAATTCACCCACCACAGCACATTATAATATCAGAAAACATCATTTTGTTGATAAATATCTGTGATAGTTCGATCTCAATTCAAGATCTAAACTGGAATGAAAACCTAAAAATGAAAGAAAGATAGACCTGTTAAACGAGATATAGCGATGAAGGAGGGGAAAAAAGTGTTATAGAGAGAGAATAACCACTTTACAGAAAGAAGTTGAGGAGAGAGAAAGAGGACAACAAAAAGATAGTGGGAATAATTTAGCAAAGGTAACAGAATTAACGGGCAAAGAAATAAACAAAGAAACATTCACAGTGAAAATTAACAATAATTAAAATAAAAAAAAAAGAGAGAGAGAGAGAGAGAGAGGGAGACAGAAGTACCAGAAGTTGAATGGCAAGTGCTGCCTCGATCCAGACCTTGAGAAATCCTCCTCACAGCAACGAATGAGCCGCCACCTCCTCTCTCATCCATTATTCCTTTCTGTTATTATTACACTTTCAACATCAAGTTCACAAAACCCTAAGGAACTCGTCCTCAACGATCCAGAACTCCAAACAAACGGCAGCGAAAACAAATACACATAAAAAACAGGCCAAATCAACAGGAAAACAAGCTTAATCTACAATCTGATTACGAACTGCCCGAACATTGGACAAAAACCTCTAATATTTCAACTCTCGGCCAAAACCAGAACCGAGCAACACCAAAAACCCGTTCCGAGGCAAATCCAAAACAGGAAATGCAACAAAATCCGCCGGCAATCGGAAACCAACGAGAAAGTTATCCGAAACCGCAATCGGATGAACAAGGAGCCGTGAACATCGATCGGAGAAGACAATGGCGAATTACGGCCGGATTCTTGATGAAAGCAAGCGAATTGAGGATCGGAATGGATGCCGGAGATACCGAAAACGAGAGCAAAGTGCGTTCTTGGATGAGAGAGAGAGAATCTTGAGCGAAATGGCTAGGGTTTCTCCAAGATCTGAACCTCCGAAATCGAATCCATCAGAAAATCAGTTATAAAGATTTCTTTCTCTCTCTGTGTTTCTTTCTCTTCGCGTGAGTTTCTCACTCTTTCTCTCTCTGTAGTTGACGTCGTTTTGTTTGTTAGGAGAGAGAGAGGAGAGCGAGCGAAATTGGAATTACAAAAAAAGGCCGGTTTTTTTCATTTATTATTGATTATAGTAATTAGTATTTCGCTAATTAATACGAGTAACGTCCGATATTCTCTCAACTCACTCTTTCGATTTTTTTTTTTTTGTGGATCCCGACAGTAACAGAATTCGAAAAAGTGGGCGGTGACGGAGTGAGATAGGAAAGAGAGAGAGAGAGTGGGGGGATGGTGGATTTTTCTGTTTGTGATGAAAAGGTTGAAAAAGCGGGAAACGCAATAAATAGGCGATGAGCTTTTTCTGTTGCCACGGCTGCTAATGCAAAGGGTATTCTAGCCATTTCATCCAGCACGCTTCATCTGTAAAAGTAGACGACTAGGTTTTTTTTTTTCCCCTTTGTTTTCCGCTAAAACAAAATCTGAAAAAGTGACGAACGTCAGCATACTTTATAGGTGTTAGCGCGGGATGGTAAGGACGGATTTAAGGTGGGTGGTCTTTGTTAATTCACTCTATGAATAAAAATATTTAAGGTTAGTTTTTATAGAGTAAAATTTATAAAAAATTTTAACTCAAGTTATAATTTTATTTAAATTTATGTTTATTTATAAAATTTAAGTTTAAATTTGAGTTTTAATTCGAGTTTTAACTTGAGTTTGGAGTTAAAATTTGAGTTTAAGTTTTCTTTTCAACTCAAGTTCTTAAACTCAAACTCAAATTAATGAATATTATTTTTTTTATTCTTAAAAACGTCACAACTTTTTTGTTTTAATTCTAATTGAGATAATTTTTTTCTATGCGTTCATAACAAAAAGACGAATAAAATCACACCTATATACCCTATTAAAGGTTAGTTTTTATAGAGTAAAATTTATAAAAAATTTTAACTCAAGTTATAATTTTATTTAAGTTTATGTTTATTTATAAAATTTAAGTTTAAATTTGAGTTTTAACTCGAGTTTTAACTTGAGTTTGGGGTTAAAATTTGAGTTTAAGTTTTCTTTTCAACTCAAGTTCTTAAACTCAAACTCAAATTAATGAACATTATTTTTTCTATTCTTAAAAACGTCACAACTTTTTTGTTTTAATTCTGATTGAGATAATTTTTTTCTATGCGTTCATAACAAAGAGACGAATAAAATCACACCTATATACCCTATTAAAATTTTTCATCACCATTGAGTTTTTATTAAAATACTATTTAAATACAATTTTAAGTTTTGACCCACTCAAATAGATTCTCAATTCAAATCATAACTCAAATGCGCACATCCAAATACAAACTCAAATTACAACTTCAAATTATAACTCAAATTCAACTTAAAATCTACACTCAAATCACTATGGGGTTGTTCTTTTACATTTTTGAGTTAGGATGACTTGAGTGATGATCTTAAGTAAGTTTAAGTTATAACTTGAGTTAAAATTGTAACTTGAGTTTGTGTTTAGATGTGCACATTTGAGTTATGATTTGAATTGAGAATCTTTTTGAGTTTGTGTTTTGGTGGGTCAAAACTTAAATTTGTATTTAGATAGTATTTTAATAAAAACTCAATGGTGATGAAAAATTTTTATAGAGTATATGGGTGGAGTTTTATTCGTATTTTCTTTGTGAATGCACAGGAAAAAAATCATCTCAATCAGAATTAAAACGAAAAAAATTATTGCATTTTTAAGAATAAAAAAAATATTGTTCATTAACTTGAGTTCGAGTTGAAGGAAAAACTTGAACTCGAGTTTAGCCCCAAACTCGAGTTCAAACTCAAATTTTACAAAAAAATATGAACTTGAATATAGTTGTAACTCGAGTTCAAACTTTTTCTAAATTTCGTTGCAAAAGAACAACCACTATAACTCAAAAATGCAACCGAACAAGCCCTAAAGTGTACTTGTCTCATAAACTCGTATGAGTTAACGAGTTCGGGATGGATTTCTCCGTCTCGAGTTCGGGATACTAGAAGTACCTCATTTATCTAATTAATTATTTTCAATATAAAATAAATAATTAATTAATTAAACAGTACAACCATACAAAGCATTAAGGTAATAAAAAAAAGAGTTTTAAATTTTCATATGTATTAGATTCTTGAAAGTATATATTATAGCATATTATACATAATATATCTATTTTAAAAATATGATATAATTAAACGGAGCAAATAAACAAATAATAGGGTCAGTGACCTCTAAATCTATTTCCGCCATGCGACTCATGACGAGTTAAGATTTTAACCTCTTACAACTCGGATCCGTTTAAAGCGGATTTTCCCACCCCATTTAATGCGGGTCTACGAATAAATAAAGTAACGGGTAAAATTGCAATCTCTATATTAGTTGTGTTGTTAAAAGAGCTCTCCATATATGTTGACATGAATGTTTTTAATATGGAACAACGATATTATTTAATTTTATAACGTTACCTGTCATAATATACTATAGTTTTAATAGTTTAAATTTTAAATTAGGATTATATTTATCTTGTAGGATAATTTCAATACTTTGGTTTTAGTTTACATTATTAGTTATAGACTTTTGTAAATATCTCAATGACTGTAATTTCATCTATAGAATTTTTGAATGGTTAATGAATATTGATTTTTTCGTTTTTTTATTATTGAGTTCTTATTCTTATCTATCTCTCTCTTGAATCCTCTATTTATTTTCTCGATTATTATTATTCTCTTTAAATTCATTCAAATATAAGGAATTAACCAATATATGGATGGACCTCAATCTTAAGCGTGGACTCACATTTATATATTATATCTTTTGGTTTACTAACGGATGAGATTTATTCGGATATTGATAACTTGCATATTTTGGAGACGTTGAAAATGGTTAAAACAATGGATAACCTTAAAATTATTTTGTAAAGATTCATCGTAATTTAAGAATGCAATTTCGATTATATAGCGACACAAATAAAAGATAATAATTGTATTAATTATAAGAATAATTAAATTACATGTTATTGGAACTTATTTATATATGTTGATTTGGTCCAGTTGCTAGCTCCATACATTTTCTGGGGTATATTATGAAATTTTCTTGATTTTCACTCTTCCAAATAGCGTTGGAACTTTGGACGGGCTGTCCGCGACCGCCCGAAAAGCCGAAATTTTTGCCCGAGCCCGAGCCGCCCGAGAAATTCGGGGCGCCCGCCCGAGCCCGAATTTCACATTGAATGGGCCGCGGGCTTGTATTAGGCGGCCCGAGCCCGCCCGAATTGCCCGAATTATTTAAACTTTTTTTTAATATTAAGTTATTTTGTGTTAAAATTTATATATATATATATATATTACAATTTAAAATTTGAAATGAATACATGAACTATATAAAAATTTTATTTCTTTATTAATTTTTAAATTTATAATTCATGATTATCTCATTAAAAACCTTACCAAGAAAAACCCAATTGGGATAAAAACTTGGCAAGGAAAAAAGAGTGCAATCATATTGTGACGAATTACAAATTTTACAAACTTACAAAGTTATACAATTACAAATACAATGTCAAAGGTAAATACATATTTACAAATTATAAATTTACAATTTAATTTGAAGTTGAAGGATCGTCTTCAAAATTAAATGTTAATCGATTAAATTCATCGATCCATTATTGGCTTGCCGGTGAAATTGTATCTTATAGACGTTGATCGGCTCGATCCCAATCCTTAATGCAAACCAAGGCTTCAACATTAAGTGACTGGGCTTTTAAAATAGAGATCATCAAATAACGATGAAGTTTTTAAACCAATCATTGAGTGACTTTTGATAAATTATTAATTTACTTTGGTATGCAAGTAGAAAGTTACTTTGATATAGAGTCACAAAGAGAGTGAAGAAAGTGGAAGAAAAAAGAGGATAATTAGGAGGATGAAGAGAGATTGTGAACAGAAAAATAGATAAAGATAGAAAGAAAAGTGATATAGAGTAAAAAAACACGAGTATCTATAAGAACAAAACCGGCATTATATAGAAACAACACTTTTTAAAAATAAAAAATAATAAAAACGTGATGGTAATGTGTTTCTTTCCTTGTGTATATTGTTTTTTTTTGAGGAATCCTTTTATCATGTAATTGATTATAAAAAAGGGTTAAGAATGTGAAAACTGAAATATTAAACTACTAAAATAGAAATTTGCTCTTTCTATTAAAGAATTTTGTGTTTACCTTAATTAATAAGTTAAAAATTTAAATAACAAATATGGGCATTGGGTCTAGTGGTATGATTCTCGCTTTGGGTGCGAGAGGTCCCGAGTTTGATTTTTGGAATGCCCTAATTTATAGCAAATAACATTTTCGGGGCGGGCAATTTGGGCGAGTCGGGCATGAACGAAAAAATTTAAAAACAACTCCGGCGGACGGCGGTCGACGACACCTACACGGCGGTGGGCTCCAGCATGGTCTCAAAATTTGAGCTGCCCGAGCCCAAATTTCCACCTTGAACGGGCCGGCATATGGGCCTGCCCATCCGAATCCAAAAAAGTTCAGGCTTCAGGCAGCCCGCCGGCTCAAAATTCCACCACTACTTCCAAATAAATGAAAAATCGACCGATAAGGTTTTCCAATATCGGGTTTTCGCAAATTGATTGTGTTTAGAACACTCGGACATGTGTTTTCGCGTAACATTAATATATTTGCATTACATAACTTTTTATTTTATTGAAAATGGTTCAATAAGATTATGAGTTCAAAACAAAAAAAAAGTCGTGTTTCCCAAAGCTTATTAAAACGATAAAATTAGCCGTCTATTTAAGTGATTGGTAGCTTTTATAAAAGGAATATCATTGAAAAAGTGAAATTCCAGTGAATCATGAAGCCAAGTTAATATGAAAAATAAAAAGTAATGGAAACTCAATTTCTCATATTACAAAATTTTGTAATTTGTGAGTATTGCTTCTTACTACAAAACTTTTTCAGATAAGTTAATTCTCGATCTTTAATGACCGATAAACAATTATGCGAAAAAAACACCTGGAGGATAAAGGGATACACATATGATTTTTATAGATAGGTTCATTCTTGACCTTTTTATGACTGATGAACCATTGAAACTCATAAAATCGATTTTAGGCTTAAATAATGCAAAAGTCGTTAGGTTAGGGACACTTTTTCCTACATTTTTCACAAAAAGAAAAAGAATTTTAGGCATAAAGTTGGCAAAGACAATGTAAACACCATGGAGAAAAAAGATGAGAAAAGGTCACATGGTGTGTAGCAAACATTGGACCATATGGCGTGGTGATGGGTGAGTTCATTTAAGAAAAAATAAATAAATAAAAAGGGACCCTACTTTCTAAAATCATTTTTGTACTTTGCTCCTTTCTTACTAATGCCTCCAATTTTGCGTCATGGTCCACACGCATGGGTCTCCAACAGAGTTGTCCCTCTACCAAGGCCTAATTTTAAGTAGAGGTGAAGTGGTGTGAAGCTAGCTTGCAACTATTTTTCTCAAAAGGGTCTCACTTTTTCTCCTTTTTTTTTTTTTTTTTTTCTTTCCATTTATTAATATAAAACAATGACAAAGGAAAGATGTTGTTTTTCCAGTAAATTATAAATTTTTTGTATAGTTATCCTTTTTTTAAAAAAAAAATATAAGACGGAATGAAGTCTATCAACTCTCATTATAAAAATCGCACCTCACGTAAACTCTGATGCCACTAGACTAAATAGTGTAAGGGGGCGTTTGGGAGAATGATTCGTTCCCTGATTCGAATCATGATTCGTAGTTCGCTACAGTATTTTCTCTCACAAAAAATACACGTAAATCGAAAATGGTTCGAATCACATGATTTGAATCCTCCAACCAAACGAACCCTAAAGTTAAATTCTATACTTTTGTTGTAAGATAATTCTCTCTGCCAAATAAATTGAAAATTAATCACAGTAAATGTTTTTAAAAAATCAAGGATAAGAGTAACGGCATTATATATTTAATACTTACGTGGTTTCCCTCTAATTAATTATGTATAAATCACTGCATTTTCTAACTAATTCATTATTCATAATTCATTTAGGAGGACTTGCACAGACTTCTTATCCTATTAATATTCTTAATTTTATTACCAACAGATTCATAGGCATTTCGGGATGAAAAATTTATTGAGTAATCTTGAAAAGTCTGTATTTTTTTCTTATGGCGTAATGATTGGAAGTATTGCAAGTTACAAAACAAAATGGAGGCATCAAATTTGCTCAGGTCTTCTATAAAAAAAAACCGAGTAAAATTTCAAATCGTTCCAAAAAACAAAAAAACGGAATCTATCATTACTTTCGTCTTTGTACACAAGTATTTATATATCTCTATATGTGTGCTTGTGTGTGTGGTTTGCAAATGGTATGTCGTTGGAGTTCACAGGAAGCAATCAAAAGATATACACGTAATATCCGAACTTTTAATCTGAAATTGTTTAGATTTCCCTTTCCAAAAGCTAGTAAACCTTTGTTTTTCGCCACTTATCACGTCAGTTAGAGAGGGCAACGGATGTGAAAACCCTTCCACATCGGTCAAATGTGCTGATCGACGTGGAATTAGCATGATCTATTTATATTTGTAGGCATCTTTTATTTCACCGATTCGAGTTTAGAATTCGAATTTTGCTACAATAAAAAGCTCTCAGAAACAGTCACATCTAACTTTTGACTACAGTAAAAAGTACTTACATAAAATTACATTTTAACTCGAATCAACAAACTAAACAAGCCCGTAGTCTTCTTCGCAAAATATTCACTCTACCATTATCAATTTTAGTTTTTTTTTTTTAAAATAATATATTCGGATTATAATCTTACATAAAGTCATGTGAGGTCCTAAATTGTTGTGTCTCTTGCAAGACCACGACAATTCCGCGTGAGTGGGTGCTTGACATGGCTCGACTCGTCAATGGTGGATGTCATCTAGATAAGGAAGGACCTGTGATTACTATATTCTGTACAGATTACTATCTGGTTGTGCTGTAAAAGCAGGACTATCAAAGAGGGAATTACAAATGAATTTACTGTTTGGTTAATGTAATCAGATGGACAGAACATGGTAACAAAGATGCCAAATATTGAGAAAGGCAAAATAATATATATAAGATGGTTTAGCTCTTGTTTTTTGTTTTTGTTTTTGTTTGACATATTGTTAGATAAAAGGAAGATATGACAGCGTATACAATTTTCTTTACAACCAGGCATGCCCGTTGGTTGGTGAAATTTAGTTTGGGAATTTGGCAAGAGGACAACATTACTACGACCAAACCTACAAAGTACCTCACAACCTTTGCTCTACCAAAATGCACTTGGTAAAAATTTCCAATCCAATATTCCAATGCCTAAAAATGATTTCCTTGTGTAGTAAAAGAGTTACTCAGCAAAAAAAAAAAAAAAAAAAAAAAAAAAAAAAAAAAAAAAAAAACCACTAAAATATTTCTCCATGAATTAAGATTGAGAATAATTAGATAAGCTATTCTACAAATTGAAGTGTACAAGTATGTTAATGCTAAAATGACTAGTCAAAGTTCAGTAGGTAATACGAATTCAAAAATAAATTTTCCTTGACATACTTATTTTTTGAAGGGATTTTTTTTCTTTTTCTTTTTTTTTTGAGTAAAATATAAGCGATTGTTTGAGATACTTAATTGATACCATATTTTTCTACATATAATGCTTCCATATCTAACTAACAACCACTTTGACTTGGTAAGAAATTTAAAGCAATCTTATGCATTTGTTGGCAGCAAAATCAATCATCCGTAGAATCTAGACAAAAGGACCCAAACAACAAAAAAATTATAAACATATATCCAATTTATTTACGGGTATTTGGTATGCGATAATTTTTAAGATCTATATTACGGGAAAAATGGTAAGAGGCCATATAATTATCAGAAAGTTAGTATTTTTATGTTTACTTAAATGTAAAAATCTTAGTTTCAAAAAAAAAAAAAAAAGTAAAAAACTTATCTCAGATTGTGTAGATAAACATCATTTTGCTGTGTTTAGTTTTGGATGATAAATGTAATGTTATTTTTTTCTTATAAAATAAATTTTAAAGTCTAAGGGTGTGTGACATATTAAATCAATCTTATTGGAACGTAGGTCTAATCCAAGATGACTAAATCCTACAAATTACCCTAATTAACTCATCTTAAAATTTAGCATGCTGTTATAAAAGCTTACATTTCTCTATCAAAAGAAGTTTTTTTTTTCTTTTTTTTTTAATTCTTTTTCTTGGAACTTGGAAGATTTAAGGTCTGTTTAGTTCGCTGATTCGAGTTTTTAATTCGAGTTGAGATGTGACTTTATGTGATAACTTTTTATTGTAGTAAAAAAAATTTACTTTTCCTATAAGAACTATAAACATTTGTTTTCTCATAACTATGCTGTCGAGCATAAATCGAAAAACTCTTCTGATGCGGTTTGAATTGGTCAAAATTAAATTTGCGAGTGATAAGTCTTTCATTTCAGTGTTTATAACAAATATGAATATATATATATATATATATATATTTCCTTACCCTTTGATTATTGTGTGCAATTCTATTTTATACAGACCCTTGCTTGCCGATTTAAGAGAGAGAAGAAAAGGTTAATGTGGGACACAAATATCCATGTGTTCATATGATGTGTATACTTTAATTATAAAAAGAAAAAGAATAGTTGTGGAATTATAATTTATAATATAATAAGAATATAACTGAAAACTACTTAGAAATGCTAATTATGGTTTCATAGGTGAACAAAATAGTTTAGTTTATTAATTGTATAACGAATGCAGCCATACCTGGGTGTTATCTTCAAGGTGATGAGGATTAAAAAACACATTAATGTTCCCTTGTAATTGTAAACACCGAAAACTATGATGTGTTGGCATTGAATCTTGCTTAACAACATGCATGCCGTGAGCCTAATTCATTGGATATTACTATGCATATTTCTTTAGTACAACCAACCTCAGCGATTTTAGAATTAAATTCTGCTAAATCCATGTGCTTCCAAAGTTAATAATCATAGAATCTAGCATTTTTTTATTTCTTTTTGTAGTAATTCAAGTGAACTAAAAAAAAATAAAATAAAAGGCAAGAAAGAAACTTCACCTCAATATTGTACGTTTTTCTTTAATCCATGCCCTTCCGCAGAAGTTGGGATCTAGCTGTAACTAGCTGTGAATGCAGTGTAGTGAATCACACTATACAAGTTAAATTACGGGTCTCAAAATGACACAAAATTTACCCTTAATTTATAATAAATTGTACTTTTTAATCATGCTTGTGACATGTGATTGTATGGTAAAGCGTAACATAGTAAATTTAATCAAAGTAGATTTGCACGTTGTTCTTAGTCCTAATCCTAAAATTTAAGTGACATCTTCTTATAACTCCGCACCTCCACCGTCTTATTGTCTTATTTTATTGTTATTTATTAAGTAGTACGGTGACTCAAATATAATTAAAACTATTAAAAAATTTGTGCCTTGTGGATGAAAGCACTAAAATTGAAACATATGACAAAGCTCAAAGGGAGTTTTGACAACTATTATTTTTTGGGAGCTAAATTTGAAAGTAACGCAACTTTTTTTTTTTTGCCTTAGGGAGAAATAAACTAGTTTTCTTTCTCTTCTGCAATGTAACAAGGGTAATGAGAGTAGTTGGAGGTATTTTCCCATGAGAGACGGCCGTTCACTTTGCTGATTCGAGTTTAGAATTCAAGTTTTTTTACAATAAAAAGCTTTCACAAACAATAACATCTAACTTTTTTACTACAGTAAAAAACTCTCACATAAAATCACATCTCAACTCAAATTCTAAACTCGAATCAGCGAAGTGAACAAGACCAAAAAACTAATGGTCCTTTCGGCATGGATGAAAGACGAGAAAAAAGCTGTTTCCCTTTTGAGGCAACAACAAAACCCATATTTAATTAAAGAGGATGAGATGAGGTAACTGTACCAAACGAGTCCTTAAAATTCTGTTCCACTTAATCCAATTATGGATCAAAAGTAAAGGGAAGAAAAAGGTTGTGGGAGGCATCTTTTAGGTTTCAGGCCAAACATCTTTTGGGTCATGAAAAGGATCATTGAGATCACTAACTTTTTTGAGCTGTCAAAGTTTGACAGGTGACACTGTATTGGTTTTAATGGACCCATATTTTTCCTTTCCACTATATATAAAACTTGAGATTTTATTTTTTTAGGAATAAAACATGAGTTTTTTAAGTCAAGAGTATAAAAATTCACCATACTGTACAGTTTCAGATTATTAAATTTTCAAACAATTATCTTAAATTTACATATTTCTTTTGTTATATATGATTCTAATGCAATTTAACTGTTCAGAACTTATAACACTAGTCAAATATTATTTTATATCGTACAATAGAATTGTCATATGTAGTATTATCTTAAACATAAAAATTTTCATGTCTAAATTACAAATTATTTTGAGATTTTTGTTTTTCAGGTCAATGGGTTAAACCTTGGCTTGAAGGTTTGATTATTCCAAATATTTTTAGCTGGGATTAAAGTTTAGAGTAGCCTCACTCGATAAATTTATTTCAACAAAAAGGCAATCAATTTTCCCACGTTCTTAAGATAGATTCATGTACTAACTATTTACTTATCTAAAGCATCAATTAAATATTAATGCAATTTCAAAACTAAAAACTTAAAGCCTATTCAACCCACTTTCGTTAAAGTTATAAAGTTGGTCATAGGAAAAGACCATTTTGAATTGAACTATCAACTGGGGCACAAACATGTGAATCTAGTGCCTAACGTCTACATAATAAACTATGGTGGAGCCCCATGTATTAAAGGTTGAGTGAATGTATAAGAAAAAACAGCATGCACTTGTTTATATTTCATTTGAGAAACATAAAAAAGCCGGTCTTCTTTTTAAGCAACGTGAGCATATTTAATAGGACAGTTTTTAAAACTATATCTTAAAATGAAATCTCTTTTTATTGTTACCTCATAATATTAACTTATATATTTATATCTTTTAAATTAAAATTAATTAAGGGATATAATTCTTTTTAAAAAATATTTTTAATAACTCAGGTATTTAAAGTGGTAAATTCTCTAATTGTTTCTAAGGAGAAAGAAGAAAATATGCCAAGATTTGAGATGAATTAAAATTAATAGGCTAATACTTTGCATAAGTTAATAAATAGGCTAAATTACTGTTTTTGTCCATAACTTGTCTAGTTATGAATCATAATTTGACAAGTTATTATCTATAAATCACGGTTTTTGTTCATAATTTGTCTGACTATGAACTATAACTTGATAAATTTATCCATAATTTATATGGTTATGAACCATAACTTAACAAGTTATGGCCTATTAATTTCTATAACTAAAATTTGACTTATATACTTCCTTAAACTTTTCATAGGTATATTTTCTACTATTTCCGTTGTTGTTTCTATTTAATATGTACAATGGAATGGCAAAGTGCAGGAATGAACTCCCTTTCACGTTCTTCCACTCGACTTGACCCACGACTTGTCGTCTTAGACTCAATGGTTTCGGCCCATGGGTTAGCAATAGCCCAAGTCGCGCCCATGAAAGCAAAGGTTTGATACTTGAAAACTAAAGGGGGGACACTTCGAAAATTACAGAATTTGCATTAGTCAGTATTTTTATTCATATTTTTTAATTAATTTATTTTTATTAGTATAGTTATTTAGCTAAAAAGGTTAATAATTAAAAGTATGGTGTATCAATCCTAACCCAAGCACTTTTAAAGGTATTGTTTTCTTTCTCCTCAGATATGATATATGACTTAATTTCTCTTATGAGATGGGTCTGGTCTGATAGGCTACTTATCCTACTTTTTCTCAGAGCTCATACAGTTTTGCTGAAGCTCTATGTAGAATTTTAAATTTTTGCTCAATCTTCTCTTCTTGGTCCACCTCTGATTACTCCAATAACAAATGCCGCAGAATCGCTTTTATATTGGTGTACAGGGTAAAATCTACAATTGAAGTTGTAATGACTGTTTCCGAGCGTGGATTTAGAGAGCTATTAGATTGAATTTTTAATTGCACAATTAATATAAGTGTGATCCATTGCAATCCTCCCTACAGATGATAAGTTGCACAGACTTGGGCGTGCCCATTTGAATTTTTAATCTACAATTTTCTGTGCTCTCGCTTTTAAAGCTTAGAAAAACATAATCAAGAGAGATGGAAAGAGAATTGAGATGGTCTAATAAGATCAACTGGTGCCCCACACATCAGCTAAATTAGAAAGAGGAGAATAGCAAGAAACAAAAAAAAAAAAAAAACAACAACGTGTAATTAGTTTTAAAATGATTTTGTTTTTAATAAAAGGTAAAATGAGATTATTTTAAAAATTATCCTGAGATTGATTTTGAAATTACATTTGATTGGTTTTTTGAGAGATTGTTTTGAATATAATAAAAAAGTAAAATCATATTTATTAATTAATATATTATAATATTATTAATAAGTATTAAAAAATAAAAAAAATAAAAACAACTTTCAATTATTTTCTTATTCATTCATAAAAATCATTTTTACTATTTTTATTTTTATTTATATTTTTAAAATATTTACTAAGATGACGTTTGGTTGGAGGATTCAAATCATGTGATTTGAACCATTTTTGATTTACGTGAATTTTTTATGAGAGAAAATATTATAACGAACTATGAATCATGATTCGAATCAGGAAACGAATTCATCTACCAAACATCCTCTAAATAAACGTGATTTTATTTTTATTTTTATTTTTTACTTTTTAAAAGACGTAAAAACCGTTTTTAAAAACGGTTCCAAATAAGCACAACATTTCTCTCCATCCGCTACATTTCTGGGCCAGATGAGAGCAATCCGGCCCATTTATAAGGCACAGTATACTTTAACTGCCACAACCACCTATTCCAATCCATTTTGTTGTCGTTTCGTCTATATAACTCGATTGGTCTCTCAGTTATCCCCCATACAAAAACAACAGGAAATACCAACAATGTCCTCACCGTCCCTCCGTCTGCTCCACCATCAATTAGGGTTTCAGTGCTGTCTTTCCTCCTCCTCCTCCTCCTTCTCCGCCACGCAGAAGCTCTTCCAGTCTCTCTCCTTCGTCTCCAATTTCCCAAATCCAAAACCCAGAAACGTCGTCGTTTCTCAGCACCAGAAGTACAAACCGGAAGGACGACGGCCATTCGAAGCAGTGAAGGGAAAGAAGGAAAACGTCTGGAGCGTCGACAACGAGCTCGCTGCGAAGGCCAAAGACAGAAGAAATGATTTGAGAAGACAGAGAGTTTTAAAGAAGAAGAAGAAGAAGAGAAGTAACGATGGCCGAGATGTCGTCATGGTCTCTGGCGCCATGCTTATGGAGGTTGAGACCGTTCTCCAAACTCAGGTAATTTCCTTTTTTTTATTTTTTTTTTCTTTGGTTATGCGTGTTGTATGTCGTTTTTAGCTTAATGGGTGTTGAAATGTTATTCATTTTGGTTTCTGGGACAGTGTGAAAAATGAGAAACAAGAAATGGGAAATTAGGCAAATTGTGAAACGTGAACATGTCTTATGAAAGTGGGATGTTTTCTTGCTTTCCCCGGATTTTGGGAATTTTCGAAAGTTACAGGCTCAAAGTATATGATATGAACTGGAAAATCGGCTAGTTGGGGAACTTGAACACGTGTTTAAAAAGTGAAATGTTTGTTTGCTTTCCAAATTATGGAAATCTGTACATGCCTTTGGTATTTTTGCAGGTATTAGAAGATTCAAGTTGGGCCTTAGAATTCCCTCCCCCCCCCTCTCTCTGTTCTAGCAAGTAGGATATATTTGTTAGTTCATGGAGTTTAAACTGTTCTATAAACATAGTTAGTGGAATTGGAGAAACAATGCTGCAGTTGCTATGATTTTTTGTTATACTTAACTTTATTCATTTTGGTTGTATTTATGCATATATATCTGCTTTGTAGACGGGCGTTGGAATATTCTTCATTTGGACGCTGCAGTAGTGTGGAAAATGAGTCTCGAAATATGGAAATATGAACAGGGTAATTAGCTAATTGGCAAAGTTGAAAATGTTACTGAAAAATGTGATGGTTTCATTATTTTTAAAGCATTGAAATCATAGTTTGAAGCTTACGGTGGGCTTGAGAATACTATAAATGCGCTACGGGTTTTGGATTATTATTATTTTTTCTTTTTTTTTTGTTCTCCAGCCTAGAAGTTGTATTTGGTAGTTAGGGTCAGTTTGTTATTGCTTTTGAAGGTTTCAAAAGTCCTTCGCACATAACATGATGCAAGTAGCGTGCTTGGTAACAGTGTCCATAAGTTCGTTGCATAGACACCAATGCACTTGTACAGTTATTTGGAGGAGCTAGGAGTTTTAACTTTTGTTTTCTACTTCTCATTTTGCTATAAGGAAAAATAGAACTTTTAGAATCAAAACAATCCCAAACTAAGCCTTGGTGGAGGAACACTGTTATGAAATTTACGATAGTTAGATGTATTTTTAGCCACTTGTTCATGTGTTTATGTCTTGCTGTTGAAAATGAAATGATGCCGAGGCTGATGTGAGTTTTGGTTGTATTTTCAGTTCTACATGTTCTAGTCTTCTCTTCACATACTAAATATTTAAACGATAAGGATCCTTTTCCTCTCAGGAACCTGTAATAAAACCAGCATGGAATACCTTTGCTAGCAGTGTTAGTGGGATATGGAAGGGGGTAGGAGCAGTGTTTTCACCCATCACTGCAGAAATGGAGCCAGTTGAAATTGGAAACAAGAACGAAAATCTATATGACTGCTACACATGTTCCCACATTGAAGTCGTTCCACCATCTTCTGGAGGGAAGACATCACAAATACAAAGGAAGATAAATTGGGTGACTTTGAATCCTTATGGTGAGATGCGACAACAAAGTGGAGACGACAATAGAATTAAAGATGGAGATGCATCCCTTTCTGCGAAGGCAGTGATTGAAGGAACTGAAAAATATAAGGAGTTGCCAAAATTTGATTCTTTTGACTTTGAGAGAAGTGATGTAATGGAAGAAGACATCATGGAAAATGAAACCGGCCTAGTTTATTTTGAGGTATAATTTAACCGCCTTGTCCTACTTCAATGACTAGTTGAAGATTACTAAACAAGTGGTGGCATTGTTTACTACTAGTTGTGGACCTTGAGATTTTGTTGCTGCATGGGAAAGGCATAGTGATCTCTTGTTTTTAATGAAATATTGCTGATTTAGCATGAAGGGACTATTTTTCAAGGATTTAATACCAGATTTGCAGCCCCTCACCCTCTTTCTTTCTTTTATTTTTTTATTTTTTTATTTTTTTAAGGAGTTTTGCAGGTTCTATTGTATTAACGGGTATTTCCTTGTTCTCATCACATTATGCTTCTCATGAAGCTTGAGGTTCCTTCTCATTTTGTAGTCCCAAACAACAAATACAAATAACTTATCTCTTTTCGCTTTCTGTGTACTACAATAGCTTGAACATGTTTTACTGCAATCGATGTTAATTGTTAAATCTGATCAAACTTCTCTGTTACAAGATGATATACAAAATATAGTAGGTGATTAATTGATTTTTCCTGTAATAAGGATATCTAGGTGAAGAATACATGGAGGTGTGATAAGTCTAAATAATTAACCAGTTCTGTTTTGTATGTTTTATTGGATACAAAAGCTTAATGATTTATCTAATTGATTAATTTGCAGGATGGATCATATTCCAGGGGTCCTGTTGATATTCCTGTTGGTGATATTGATGATTCAAAGTATTACGTCTCACCGACTTTCAAATTTGAACAAGTAAGTCTTTATGGCATGGACTGGATATTTTAGAAGGTTGTATACCAGATGATTATTCAAGGTGGTTGTGGTGTTCAAACTGGATCTGTTTGTTACGAGTATCATGTATTTATACGGTCTTTTATCAGAGAAAAATTGTCGCTAGCCTGATTGTGACATTGTGGATATTCCATGTGATGATCATAACTGAATTCTTGGAGTATGAATATTGGATAATATGAAAGTTCTATATTTCCTGCTTGTCATTTTCATTATAATCAGTCCTCATAGACAAGCTGCTGAAGCTAAAAGTAATAATGTCTTCTTAGAAAATTGTGGATCTTTTCAACACAGAGGATCTTCTTTAAGGAGCTACATTTAGAGATTGTGTGGTAGGATGGAAAAGTGGGAGGAGGGAGAGTGGTGAAGGGATTGGTGTAAAGATTCTGGGACTGATGGTTGTTTGGTCAGAGAGGAAAGATGAAATGGAGCGGGTGAGGGATTTCAAATCTTTCGGAAAAACCCAATTTTAATCTCTCACACTGTGGAGGGATTAAAGGCGGGAATCACTTGGACCTTGTGCCTCGGGAAGCATATATCTGTATGTATATATGCCGCTGATAATAGTTATTCCGCCAGTTTATTCATATGTATCAATCATACATTCTAATATTTTTTTTGCAAATTCATCAAAGTAATTCCAAGATCATGTTTAGAATGCCGATGTTTTATCATCGAGTTTTTTTCCCCAACTTTATTTTTCCTATCGTTTTCTTTACCTCGAATATGGTCATTAATTTATCTGCTTTTTAATGTTTTATTGCTTAGTGCTTGGTCAAGGGTTGCCACATGAGGCTACGCATTGTTCACACTATAGAATTCAGTAATGGCGGTTCAGACATACAGATACTGAGAGTTGCTGTTTATGAAGAAGAGTGGATCAGTCCGGCCAACATTCATCATGAAAGGTACCCTTTTGCAATTTTTCCACTTAGGTTTCAAATACTGTATTTATAGGGTATTCTTCAATCATTGCCATATTGTCATATACCAAAAAATTAGATTTTCAGCTGTTCTATACGTATAAATTGATATTCCACAATCATAAGGTGATATTTCCATTTCTCCTATTTGCGATTTCCCTATGCTTAAGCAGCTTGGTTGTTGATGCTAGTGAAGAGTTTAGACAAGATCTTTTTATCAGACCTTATTATATATTTGACTCTTTTCTATTTTAACGGTGGAAACTGATTTCATACTTAACCACAACCAGTGACATGGAGTTCAATGCAAAACCATTTTCTCTACACAAGCGAACCCAGCCGGCACAGCTGACAGGGTCCTGGAAGGTATTCGAGGTAAGTGCCACACCAGTATTTGGCGAGGACATGGTAACGGAGGAAACCAATGGCTCTCCTTATGTCTATCTTTGCACGGAGACTCTAAAGAAGAGGAGCTTGCCAGACAATCCCATCTACTTTGGAGAGGAAGAGATGCTGGATATGCAAGATGTCACCATGCTTTGGCTTCCTTGTGGTGTTACTGCCTATGTCGACGTTAAAAAGGACGGTATCCTTTGTATCGGAGTTGGATGGTACTCAGATGAAGGAATCAACCTTGTTATGGAGCGGGATTATGGAGTAGATGGAAAGCTGAAGGAAGTTCGATGGAAATCGGAGCTGAAGAGAAGGTGGTCTGATCCACTCCATGTATGAATTCTTTTTGCTAAAAATCAGTGCTAATTTGTTGCTTTCTTGTAAGTCTTTGTACATGATCCTCTTATGGACAGTCCTTATATAAGTCCAGAATGACATTAATCCAGATTTTTTTTCCCTCAACGAGATTATAGGATTATGCCTATTTTGATAACATGGAAATTTCTGCACTTGGTAATAGAATATCTCTACAGAATGCACGTGATTTGTGCAATAACAACATGAGTTGCTTCAATACTAGTGCAGAACCAGAAACTAAAGCTCCATTATAGAACGCCTTTTCTCTCAGAAAATTTAAAATTTATGAGGGGGATTCTTTGTCTAAATATTGTATACAACTATTGCAGAATTCCACGATAGGGTATATTGAATGAGAAAACCAGAACTGCCATTCAAATTAATACAAACTAACATTTATGCCACTAAAGTGGCACAGTAAAAAAACATACCATCAATCAATATCCCCCATCTTCTCTCTCTAAAATATGCTTCTCTCATACTCTCTCTAAAGCTCGTCTCTACCTTTGTGAACTAGCTAATGGATTAACCCATTTTTCTATAGATGTTCAATTAAGTCAACAAAGTTGGTCTCTCTTATTTTGTATTTTTCTTCGTGAACTAGCCAATAAGATTGTAGTATACATAAAGTAAGTTAAAACATATTACAATCGAATTTTATAGTTGTCAGAGTCCGTTATTTGGCAGGTCAAATTTAAAGTCTTTTGTACTTTTATAGTTTTCAGAGTCCGTCTGTATGTATGATATTTGTGAGAGAGCGTATCTCGGAAGAAGAGTGAAGAGACATGAGAAGGGTGACGGCTCGTCAATTTGTTTGTTTTATATTTATTATATATATATATATATATTTAGAGAGGAGCACATCAAATTTGAAGTTTGACCATGAGTATAAGGGCTCGTTTAGTTCGCTGATTTGAGTTAAGATGTGACTTTATGTGAGAATTTTTTACTGTAATAAAAAGTTAGATGTGACTGTTTCTGAGAGCTTTTTACTGTAGTAAAACTCGAATTGGTGAAATGAACGGAGGTTAAGTATTTTCGATACAAAGTGGAGAGTGATATGATGGGTTCCATTTGTAGTAGGAGATTTATGTTTTCTTTTTTGGAAGAGTTTTACGATTGGTAGTAACTTGGTAAAGTGAACATTGGAGTTTCCCATGTTGGGGTAAATTAAACGCTTTCCAAACACGAAAATCTTTTCTTTTTTCAGTGATGTTTAGTTCATAGGGTTCAAAATCATAGTTCATGTTTCTCATTTTTAAAATTTAAATTTTTTATAAGAGAAAAATACTGTAGCATAATTAAGAATCATGATCTTAAACCAGACAGAACTCTTGAATCAAACGTCACCTTCCTGTTTTTTAATTTTCAACTTTTCAAATAGATGGTCTGCTTTGTTTTCTTTTGTTGGGATGTAGAAATATAAAATCAAAGGCTTTTTTTTTTATTAATATATGACATTTTTCTGTACGTCAACATACCGATAAGTTAAATTTTTATCTATTAGATCTGTATAAAATCACGTAAGAGTCCAAAAATAAGCAGATGTAACAGTTAAAAAAACTCGGTCAACCGATACTTTAAGCGTACCAAAGAATCGACCGTAAAATATTTCCGAGGTTAAATTCAGAATCTTTCCACTATTCTAATCGCATGCTCTTTAAATACTGAAACACTATAAATCAGCTTCCATATGAAAAATATATTGAAGAAACACTTTGGGGAGGTTTACGTAATTTTTTCTCAAGGAAAAACTTCAATGTTAATTTTGTGAAGAACCTTTTTTTTTATCAAACTTATTTCAAATATTACTTTTTATATTTTCTTGAAAAATCATATGGATCTTACGAAGTAGTTGCCTTTTTATATTACCGCTTTTGATACAATGTAAAGTTTTGAACCTTTTTCATTTAAATTGTAGGGTTAAAACTGCAGTTTGAACTAATGTTAAAGTTTAAATTTGAATAGAGAATAAAATTAGAATTTGTATTTACATATATGTTGAAAACATCAATTTGAACTAGACACGAGAGTAGAGCGTTTCGATAGCTACATGCCGATGTTTTGCATGATTTTAATAGGAGAGTGTTTCGACATCGGTGGGGAATCCTGTTATGAAAGCAGTGGTGAGGCAAGGAGAACTTCCTTGTAATGCTTAGAATGAGGTTAATTTTGTCTCTCGTTCGTCTCGTGGGAGGTTCTTTCGGAACTAGATGAGAATGCTCAGCTGGGTTTAACCAAAGGGAAGGGAAAAAAGGGACTAAAATAGAAAGACCCAAGAGGGCTGTTAAAACCCCTCTTAAACTAAAATGAAGATTTTGTATTGGAACATTCGGGGGATATTGGTAATCTCCCTACTCGAGATTTTTTTATCAGAGCTATGTTTTCAACATAAGCCGGATGTTTTGATTTTGTCTGAGCCTATGGTGGATATTTGTTCTATCTCTGCTGCCTTTTGGAGTAGGTTGAGCCTTGTTCCTCGGTTTACCAATATTAGGGAGGGCACGATTTGGAATCTTTGGGTGGTTTGGTCTAAAAAAGATTTTGCGGAGCTGGTTTTGGTTAAGAATTCTTGTCAACAGGTGACTTTTGATGTTGGGGGTCTGAGAGTTTGTTGTGTTTATGCTAGTGTTTTTGTTCGTGAAAGGAGAATCCTTTGGAGTGATAATTTGTAGGTTTGTGCTTCCAATAGGCCTTTTTTTGCCCTAGGGGATTTTAATGCCGTGTTTGGTGCTCATGAGAAGAAAGGAGGTAATGTGCCTAATAGAGTCTCTTGTTCTGAGTTTATGAATATGATCAATGATGGTGGTCTTATTTCTTTGGATCTTAAAGGATCCTTTTTTCCTTTGAATAATGGTAGAGGAATTAAAAAGCATGTTGAAATGACAGTACCTTGCTATAAAAGTTGAGATACGGACTATTATTATGGCCAATAGGTTGGCTTGGCCTTGGAGTGAAGGGTGGAGCGCATTTGATTAGAAGTGATTATGCTTGTCTTTGAGAAACATGGTTATTTTTTATGGTGTGGTTCCTAGTTTATGTTTTCTTTGGATGACGATTAAGCAAGTGGTGGTTGAGATTGGTAGGCTAAAGATTAGTGTTATGAGAAACTCCCTTTAAGAGCTTCTTGCTGTCAAAGCTTTTGATCTTGAGGTTGTGCCTAGGAAAACTCATAAGATCTATTATGTAGTTTGGAGGGCTCCTCCGCCAGCTTGAATTAAAGTTAACACGAATGGGGTTGCTAAGAGGAATGGTTTAGCTGGGGCATGTGCGGTCTTTCAGAACTGTTGAGGTTTCTTCTTAGAAGCTTTAAATGTTTTCTTTAGACAGTGCCTTGCTATAGAAGCTGAGATATGGACTATTATTATGGCCAATAGGTTGGCTTGGAGTAAAGGGTGGAGCGCATTTGGTTAGACGTGATTATGTTTGTCTTTGAGAAACATGGTTATTTTTTATGGTGTGGTACCTAGTTTCTGTTTTCTTTGGATGACGATTAAGCAAGCGCTGGTTGAGGTTGGTAGGCTAAAGATTGGTGTTATGAGAAACTCCTTTCAAGAGCTTATTGCTGTCAAAGCATTTGCTCTTGAGGTTGTGCCTAGGAAAGCTCCTAAGATCTATTCTGTAGTTTGGAGGGCTCCTCCGTCAGCTTGGATTAAAGTTAACACGAATGAGGTTGCTAAGATGAATGGTTTAGCTGGGGCAGGTGTGGTCTTTTAGAACTGTTGAGGTTTCTTCTTAGAAGCTTTAAATGTTTTCTTTAGACAGTGCCTTGCTATAGAAGCTGAGATATGGACTATTATTATGGCCAATAGGTTGGCTTGGAGTAAAGGGTAGAGCGCATTTGGTTAGAAGTGATTATGCTTGTCTTTGAGAAATAGGATTATTTTTTATGGTGTGGTTCCTAGTTTCTATTTTCTTTGGATGACGATTAAGCAAGCGGTGGTTGAGGTTGGTAGGCTAAAGATTGGTGTTATGAGAAACTCCCTTCAAGAGCTTATTGTTGTCAAAGCTTTTGGTCTTGAGGTTGTGCCTAGGAAAGCTCCTAAGATTTATTCTATAGTTTGGAGGGCTCCTCCGTCAGCTTGGATTAAAGTTAACACGAATGAGGTTGCTAAAAGGAATGGTTTAGCTGGGGCAGGTGCGGTCTTTCAGAACTGTTGAGATTTCTTCTTAGAAGCTTTTAATGTTTTCTTGATTCCGGTCCCTAATTCGAACCCGAGCCACAGTTTGGGTTTAAGTAAGGTACGATTGATGACTAAATTTTATCATTTTAAAAGTTAAATACTTATTACATTACATTCGGATGCTAAACAAATACAGTGTAATGTAATATATATATATATATTATTTAATGTGACACAAACTAGAGCAGTGTATAAAAATGAAATATAATACAATATAATGTAATACTATAAAAAAATGTAATAAAATATAATACGGTGTACTAGACATATCTTAAGAATACCGTTTAAGCTTGTCTTCAAAACTTTGAATATATATATTAAACAAGGAACTTATTACATCTTCACCTTCTACATCACGTGCTTGACTTGTTTTAGGCGATCTAACAGGCTTAAGCTAATCTTTAATTAGAAAATGAATAGCTTGATATGCAAAAACGTATATAGATATATTAAACATGATCATTCAACATTTGTGGAAAAAAAAAAAGGGTAACCAGATAACTGGCTTTTGCAGGCTCCAAAAGGGAAGAAAAAACTACTTTTTCCGTTAAACTAATTGAATTATATTGATGCGGTCTAGAATGACCTAACTTTCATGTTGCATAGTGATCACTACAAAGTCAAATAATCTCTGTGAATCAACGAATTTTGTTACTAATTTCAGATATTTTGTGTGAATCAACAGATTAATTAATATATCTCTTTTATTTTTATCCTTCCATTTTTTTTTTTTTAAATTAAACTTCCGCTGCATGAAAAATACCCTCCAATTAATTGCAAAATCAATTCAATAAAAAAAAGTTGGAAACAATTAAAAAAGTAAGTGGAGATTCGAAATTGGAATTGGTCATGATCCACCTTCATCAGGACATTTGTCTTAGCCAATGACCCGAAAACATTATCAATAACGATCGTAACCAAAAAAATCCAAACAGTAAAGTATTATCAGTAAACAACAAGGCTGTCATCGTTTGAAGCACTGGGGCAAATTTGTTCAACATCTACGGCTAGAAAACGAATTTATTCAGAATTATCTTATTGCGTCATATAACAGACGGTCAACAAGTCAAGTACGAGCAATATTTCGTGCACACTTATCCAATGTCTATTGCCAACGTCGTTATACTAATACTATATACTAATAATTAATTACTAAGAATCGTCTTCTTCGAAGTTACGTTGTTGTTTCCTCAGTTTTCATCCCTTGCGACGCCCAGTCAAAAGCATACTTCAATTGAAATATTGAACTTCTACCCCACCAAATATATATATATATATATATATATATATTGAAATGAGTTTGAATCAGTTGTACTGACCACAAGTAAAGGTCTTACTATTTAAATAAATCAATATATAATTACTAAGAACGGTCTTCTTCGAAATACTTGCAGAAAAATAAAACTAGTTGGCTGGGTCGCACCCAGGATTGCAATTCAGTGGGCACAAAGAATAAAATAAACAAGGGAAAATAACTTAAATACACCCCGTTTAATTTATATGAAATGTTAACAATGCAAACGTAGAAAGTATCCTTTATAAATGTTCTTTATATCGAAAGTATTTCTTGTATTAAAAGAAAAAAAAAAAAAAAGAGAGAGAAAAACATCCTTGACCGATGAAATTTTTCAAAACATACTTATTATCAATAATATGTATCAAATATTATTTTTAGATATTACTTAATTCAAAAAATTATAAACCAATTTTTTCTTTGGAAAAAATAAGAAATCTTATTGGGGGATCGCAAGAATCTCATTTGAATTTCTCCTATTGTCACTGCCGATAAACTCTTGTTGGCTCCAGTGTTTCTTTGCCTGTAACCACAATTGATTTCACCTTAGAGATCGCCTCCTTCACCTTACAGATGGCTTTCAAAGACATTAGTGGCACTTTAAACATTTCAACAATGAAAGGGGCAAAGGTGATATTTCGAATAACACAAGGGGTATTTTTTCAGTACATCAGCGAGGTTAGGGATTGGTTTGTCGTCTACACATTTTCTCAAGATAAAATAATATATACGTAAATAAATAATCATACACATGTATAAGACTTGAGATAAATTATATAAAAGATAGCAATCATTTCAAATTTTTAGATACGATTTTTTTTAAACTATTTTTTCCCTTTGTAAATTTTTAAATACGATTATTAATATAACAATGCACTGTATAGACCCACAAAAAAATTGTATTATATATTAGAGAACCTTATGCATAATATGCTGAATCTAAAACTAAGATTAAATCAAACAGGGTCGGTCGAGTAATAATTAGGTTGGGGAGTACTCCTAAATTTGTCTATATTGTTATCCGCACAATGTTGATATAATTGAAAGTTTAAATGCCTTAAGAGTATATATGGCAGTTGTTTATCACAGGAAATTGGAATGAGTAAATTTATCCGTAAAAGAGAGAAATAGAACAAGAGTGCAATTGCAATTACAGATTTTTAAAATGCAAAAGTAAAATACGGATATTATAAAACAATTTTTGAGTGGGAGAATATGAAAAAGAAAAAAAGTTTAGATAAATAAAATGCAAAAGAAGAAGAAGAAGAAAGATTTAGGTGGGAATTTTGGAGCACGTGCCTTCACCAACGTTAATCCGTTGCATATGGACTGTGAAGGTGGGATTTAACTATGTAATATTCAGTCTTATGATTATCTTACAATACAAAGAAAAGTCTTCGGAGTTAATTATGCGATGATACGACAAAAGAAACATTTTTTTTTTAATTTAGTACCAACCTGGAGACGTTAGAACAAATAAAGAAAGGTAACATGCAGAAGACTTTTTATGCAGCAAAATATTACTAGAAATAATAAAGGGAATAATATACCATCAACGAGGGATGCTAATGAAATTAAATATCAATTTAAATACCACTAAATATGACCGGCGAAAAATTAAATATCATGAATTTGATGTAAACAGCTAGCAACTACGCACATATTTCGAGGATCACATGCAAGATCATAATAGTTTCTCTGTGAACTATGCTGAGCTAGCACAAATGTAGACCTCGTTCACTTCGTTGATTCGAGTTTAGAATTCGAGTTGAGATGTGATTTTATGTGAGAGCTTTTTACTGTAGCAAAAAAGTTAGATGTGATTGTTTGTGAGAGCTTTTTACTGTAGAAAAACTCAAATTCTAAATTTAAATCAGCGAAGTGAACGGGGCCTAAAATATTCTCTACAACATTGACTAGAGGCATGTTCGTTTTGCTGATTCGAGTTTAGAATTTGAGTTTTGCTACAGTAAAAAGCTCTCACAAACAATCACATCTAACTTTTTTGCTATAGTAAAAACCTCTCACATATAATCACATCTCAACTCAAATTCTAAACTCGAATCAGCAAAACGAACGAGACCTAGAATATTTTACCTTATTAATTTGAATAGTAGAGACTTGCAATATAATATAAGCGATCAAACAACTATAAATACCAGCAATTGCATCGCTTGCAAAGCACACCAAGCAACTTTTGATCTTACCTCTCTTCAAGCTAGAAAGCCAGCTTGATCACATATTTTTGTTGTAATAAACAGTCCTTTTTAGCGATCCTAGGAATGGCCCCTACGAAAACCAGTGCCGCACAATGGGATAACGATTCTGTAACTGAGTGGGTGATAAACAAAGGCAATGGAGTGAAGGGTCTCTCAGAAACTGGCATCACAACCCCATCAGTATATCCAGCCCGTGGAAGAGAGGACGATGAGTAAGGTCTTGGTCGGAGAGTCTATTCCGATCATCGACGTGTCCAACTGGGACGACCCCAAAGTAGGCGAGGCGATTTGCGACGCTTCGGAGAAATGGGGTTTCTTTCAGATCATCAACCATGACATCCCCCTGGAAGTGCTTGACAACGTTAAAAAGGCGACATATCGCTTCTTTGACTTGTCCGCTGAGGAGAAGAACAAGTATTCCAAAGAGAATACCGTGTCCAACAATGCCCGATACACCACCAGCTTTATTCCTACGGTTGAGAAGGCTCTAGAATGGAAAGATTACCTCAGTCTCTTCTATGTTTCCGAGGAAGAGGCAGCTGCTGTCTGGCCTTCTTCTTGCAAGTAAGACTAGTCGAAATCTAGCTATTTATTTTTAATTAATATTCTCATACTTACATGTAAATACACATTATCAGTTCTATCTCTTACAGATTACCATGACCACAAGTCCTCTGTATATATAACAAGTTATTTCCCATTACATAATACCTACTTATTCATATATTTGACCATATATACTTATCTATACATATATATTAATTTTTCAGGGATGAAGTGTTAACTTACATCCATGCCGGCGAAAAAGTTGCGAAGAACTTGTTAAAGGTGCTACTCAAGGGGCTAGATGTGACTGACATAGACAGTGAGAAAGAGCAACTTGTAACAGGTTCAAAGAGGGTTAACATGAACTTCTATCCTAAGTGCCCAAACCCTGATCTCACTGTTGGAGTTGGTCGCCATTCTGATGTCTCGGCATTTACTATTCTCCTTCAAGATGATATTGGTGGGCTTTACGTGAGGGTAGAGGCTACGGACAGTTGGGTCCATGTGCCACCAGTAAAAGGATCTCTCGTTATTAATATAGGTGATGCTGTGCAAATACTTAGTAATGGACGTTACAGAAGTATTGAGCACAGAGTCGTGGCTAACGGAAACAGCGACAGGATTTCAGTTCCCCTTTTCATCAACCCAAGGCCAGAAGATATCATCGCTCCGTTGCCTGAAGTTCTCGCTAATACCGGAGAGAAACCGATTTACAAGCCAATTTTGTACTCGGACTACTGTAGGTACTTTTACAGGAAGGCCCACGATGGAAAGGCTACCATTGATATCGCAAAGGCATAAGTTTGTTTTTCTGTGTCCTGATGTTGTAGTAATGAAAAATAAACATTAAGAGTGGAAAGATGCAAGATGTCTATGAAATGCACTTGATTAAGATGTAAGACCTTGTTAGCAAATAAGTTTCAATAATCTCTTTTAAGAGATGTTTATTGTATTCCTTGAGTTTATGTAAAAGTACTGGAGAAGTCTCGGAGTCTTAATGTGGTTTGTAATAAACACGTTCTATAAAAATATGAGTTGTTTGGGTCATTTCATATATATATATATGCATGATTTTTTTATTAAATAATATGTACTAATTATATCTGTACATGTGCAAAGATATGAATCTTTGAATGGTAAGAATGAACAGCCATTTACTAGCTTTCATGTTCTAAATATTTGGAATACATTTTTAGCATAAACGTACGCAAATCTTAATTGTTTCCCTGATCTATTTTGGAGAAGAATACTGGGTGGAAAAAATTTGAAAATGATTAAAATCTACTTTGATAACCATTCATAGTTTACTGTACTACCATCGGTTTTCTCATTTGAATACTTAAAAAATCTACAAAAATCACAAAATTAATAAAAAGTTGAATTAAATTTACAAAATAAGTTCACAAAAGTCGGAATCTAAAAATCTCCTTGCGTAAGCTTGTTCATTAATCTTCTGATATTGATTTCTATGAAGAACGGCAGAAAGCAACGGAGGAGAGGAAGAAAAAATAAATCGGTTGGTGTAGCGGAATTCAAATTTTTTTTTTTATTATTTACCAATTACATACGAACTCAAGTTACTATAAACAATATATTAAATCTAATACTTATCCTTTTAAAAATGGAAACAACGCTTGAAACAGAGCTTTTCTATAGAAGACTCTGTCTTTCTATATTATTCTCCTTCTCACAAATCATTGTTTGTGGGCACAATTCAAGAATTTTTAAACCCTCTGTTTCCTTCCAACTGCTAAAGTAAATGAACAATTGCTCTCTGAAAAATGCACTTAGGTAGTCTAAATAAACCCAAATTCCTTATTTATATACTAGTTAATTAGTAGTAATTGGAGGAGTCTGAGACTTATAAGAAATCAGAAGGTTTTTTTCCCCACCTTTTTATAACTCAAAATGAACACCACAGGGGTAATCCCTATGAGATTCTACTTCCGTGGGATGATTTCCAACAAAACAACAAATTTAGTACTTATCTAACGTAACACCCGCTTTCTTAACGGTATATATATGCAGCAAATGATGATAGAACTAACGATTTTTCTAGTACTAACAAAATATCTAGTATTGTGTATGTGAAAAAAAAAAAACGTTTATTACATTTTTATTTTTTATTTTTGCTTTTTGCGCTTTAATTCACTCTTTTTTTGTCTTCTTTAAGTGTAACATCTGGTTAAATTAATTGAGATTAATTAATTAAATTGATGATTAGTGTTAATTAATTTAATATTAGTGAAAGATTTTTAGTTATAATTATCATGTAACAGACAATTTTCCTTTAAAAATGATTCTTTTGAAATTGAGACTACTGTCCTTTGAATATTTTTAAGTGTTGGTAACTAATTTTTCAGAATAAAAATAATAAGTAATTTCATACTCTATTCAAATTGAACTTTGAAGTCTAATTATCAAATTTGTATAGAAAGTCCAAACCTATTTTCCTTTTTTTTTTTTTCCTTTTTCTCCTTTTTCTCTCCTACTCTCTCTCTCTCTCTCATGTTTACTCTCTCTCTCTCCACGCTGGCCACCTACCACCCTTGAGATTCCGGTGTCGTTTTGCGACACCACCCACACCATTAGAAAGCTCTCGATGAACTAGACTCGTTGACATACCGCATGACCTCCGATCGGAGTGATTCTAGTCCCTATGGACTCAACTCAACGAGACGAACAAAACTCGTGCCATCTCACCTGTCGATTCTCGTCAGAGCGCCAGCCGCCCATTTCGGCCGCCGCGTCTCCTCTCCGTTGTGCACTATTCTGGCCTCCAATTTTGACACCACCAATGGCATTGGACTCAGAGGACGACGTAGAGCAAGAAGCAGCCTTCAGCCGCCCAAATCCGTCGCCGTTTGCCGAAGATCGGAGCTCGCCGTTGCCACCGTTTGGGTGGAGGGTAGTTCCGATGATCCAATCATTGGATCGTCATGATTTTGGTGTCAAAACACTCAAAAAGAAGTGCGTAACAAAAGCCCTCAGCCAAGTTTGAGGTTCCATTGCCAGAGAATCGAGAACCAAGTCACCAGATTTTACCGACATTTTTGGGTTTGATCGGAGTAGATAGAGGCAGAATTTGGTGAAATTGACTGCACCATTGAACTTAGAATGGTTGATTTAGTAGGGGTAGAACCCAAGTCCGCCACGAAAATATGCTCCGGCAACCACCGCCGCCGCTGCCGGTGGCTAGATTCCAGTGAGTCTCAGTTCTTGAGGTTCCCGATGTTCGATCGAAGATCTGAGACCATATCCTGACTCGTTTCGACATGCCGAACGCAATGGTGACCTCCGTTTGTGCCAATTTGACTATGTTGAAATGTCTACCGAACTGTGCACGCAGATCGAGACGAATCAAGTTAAGGTTCAGAGCGAGCTGTGGAGCTTCAAGAATAGACGGTTGGATAGCATGAAATTATCCATAGATTGAATTATCAAGAGGTAGGATATTCTTGTCCATATCCTTGTTAGCCTTACTTTAAATGATTTTGACCAATGAAAATGTTTTAGAACAAAACATGTTGAAAGAAAATGATTTTAAAGGAATAGCATAAATAATGCTATTGACTTTCCAATGATTTTTAGAAATGAGATTTTTAAAAGTGTCATTTCTTAAAATGAAATATTTTAAGAAATGATAAAACACATGGTAGTTTCAGAGATCGGGATATGAGAATCGTATCCTTCGGGGCCGGACCCGAAACCCGTACGGATCCACTTCTTACTCAGTGGTGTTATGGCTCTGCACATTTTCATTATACATACATTTTACCACTTCTTGCTCAGTGGTGTTATGGCTCTACATATTTTTTACCACCACTATGTGAGTATTTCCTTTAAAAAAAAAAAGCGACGATCGGTTTTGGGTGTATGTCTTCAGACCGTGAGTACCTTTATTTACAATGTTTTATAAAATTGTATGATCGGTTCCGGGTGTATGTCTTCGGGCCGTGAGTACTTTTACTTATAATGTTTTATAAAATTATATCCTACTGGGCATTCTGCTAACTTTTATTATGTTTTCAATGTTTTAAACCCCTCCTCCAGAGTTAGCAGTTTAGATTTACAGCTTGACAAGTATATGCCAATGGATTGAAGGCGCGAGATTCGAAGCGGTACGTTTGTTTCGGATTTACAGTTTTAATTCTAAGATGTACTGTATTTCTGTATATAAACTGTATTGGTCGACATTATCAATTGGCTTTCAGTCTTTTATCTTATTTACAAATCGTTCAACTCGTATATCTCAGAGTTTTTTCATACCCAAATCAGACAACTTAATTTAAATCTTTTTTAGAATTTTTATTTTTCTTCCTAGATTTGGATTGAAGTGTATGACGTTTTTTTTTTATTAATCTATAATAGTGACAAATAGGAACAAACTTTTAGACTTTCTTGATAAAGAAGGGAGTGCAGACTTGCTTTTAGTTTAAACTGGAGAGTTGACAATGGATATGTGGAGGCTTTTACAAACATTGTTTTTGAACTCAACGGTTCTACACCATTGTCCATGATGATCACTACTAGGTTTTTTAAGATCAGAGTATAGTCTAATTATATTATACCAGAATTTATCACTTTTAAGAACTTTTGAGTGCTAAAAGCTGTATCATTCTATCATTCTATTATAGCCTTTGTTAGGGTCTAAAAGTTTAAATATTTTAAATTCAAAAAGAATTTCTCTGAAATTTTAGTAATTACCGAATAAATTAAGTTAGGGAATTTTGTTCAAACAAGTTTAATAATGACTTGAGAAATTGAATGGTCACAGTATTATTCTTTAATTGCGACATCAATAAATTTCCATCCATCTTTTTAATTATGTTGTGGGATGGTAAAAAAAAAAAAAAAAAAAACAATTTAGGTGTGCATTTTTGGGGCACGTGCCCTCACCGGTCGCAACTCATCATGCATGTCGGCTGCGAAGGTGTGATTTATATGATATGAATATCTTTGGGTTTCAACCGAAAAGCAAAAAAAAAAAAAAAAAAAAAGAAAGAAAGAAAAAGAAAGTCTTTGGAGCATGCGATAATAAAACAAATATATATATATATATATTTTAATGCAGCCACATGTAAAAGAAACATATAAGACTTTCTAAACCAACTTTTATTGGACCATACCAATAACAAAGTTCCATGAATGAAGAAACGCATAAGAGACTTTTCAAGCAGCCAAATATTACCAGAAATAATAGAGAATATATCATTGAACGACAGATGGTACAGACATTAAACATTACTAAAAAGTCAATTAGGTACAAATTACTAGTTGGTAAGTAAATATAAACGGCTAGATATATTCATATATACTTCGGAAAGCATACATATGAGATCATTGGGCGTGACAGGTTAGTTAAACGACGGCAGCTAATCCATCCACAGCTGACCCAAACGTTTAATATAGTACACAAAGATTGACTATGACTAGAATATATATTTTACATTCTTTATTTTAGAAGTGA
>NW_010356718.1:890-1222 GCF_000414095.1 Morus notabilis | reverse complement strand
TGTCGCCCTTCCCGGGGCGGTTGTAGAGCGCGAAGAGAGCTTTGTTCTACCGGCTGATGGGCCCCATTTTGACACCACACGTTGTCGCCATTCTGGTGGCAGTGGTAGAGCGCGAAGAGGGCTTCGATATAACCTCTGTTGGGCCGGCCCCGTTACGAGACAAAAGGTTGTTTCTAAATTCGTGGCAGTTGTAGAGGGGGAAGAGAGCTTTGATCGGACAGATTATGGGACCCGTTACGACATAAAAAGTTGTCGTCGTTCCCGTGCCAGTTGTAGATCACGAAGAGAGCTTCGATCTAACGGCTGATGGGCCCCATTATGACACCAAAATT
>NW_010356718.1:634-845 GCF_000414095.1 Morus notabilis | reverse complement strand
ATGGGCCTCGTTTCAACACCAAACGTTGTCGCCATTCCAGTGGCGGTGGTAGGGCGTGAAGAGAGCTTCAATATAACGTCTGATGCGCCGGCCCCGTTACGACACCTTAGGTTGTCCCCGTTCCCGCGGCAGTTTTAGAGCACGAAGAGAGGTTCGATATGACGGATGATGGGCCCCGTTACGACACCAAAAGATGTCACCGTTCCCGTGG
>NW_010356718.1:0-416 GCF_000414095.1 Morus notabilis | reverse complement strand
CCTTTGGCCATTGAAGATTGCGAAGAGAGCTTCGATCTAACGGCTAATGGGGCCCGTTACGACACAAAAAATTTTCACAGTTTCGTGACGGTTGTAGAGGGCGAAGAGAGCTTTGATCTGACGGATTGTGGGCCTCGTTACGACACCAAAAGTTTTCACCGTTCTCGTGCCATTCGTAGATCGCGATGAGAGCTTCGATCTAACGGCTGATGGGCCCCGTTACGACACCAAAAGTTACGCCGTTCCCGTGGCAGCTGTAGATCGTGAAGAGAGGTTCGATCTAACGGCTGATGGGCCCCGTTACGACTGCAAAAGTTGTCGCCGTTCCCATGGCGGTTGTAGAGTGTGACGAGAGCCTCAATCTGAAGGATTATGGGCCCCGTTACGACACCAAAACTTTTCACCATTCCCGTGGC
>NW_010356717.1:0-886 GCF_000414095.1 Morus notabilis | reverse complement strand
CTGATGGGCCCCGTTTTGACACCAAAAGTTGTCGTCTTTCCCCTGGAGGGTGTAGAGCGCGAAGAGAGACTTGATATAACGGCTGACGGGCCCCGTCACGGCACCAAAAGTGGTCGCTGTTCCCGTGCCAGTTGTAGATCGCGAAGAGAGCTTCGATCAAACGGCTGATGGGCCCCGTTACGACACCAAAAGTTGCCGCCATTCTTGTGCCAGTTGTAGATCGCGAAGAGAGCTTCGATCAAACGGCTGATGGGCCCCGTTACGACACCAAAAGTTGCCGCCATTCTTGTGCCAGTTGTAGATCGCGAAGAGAGCTTCGATCAAACGGCTGATGGGCCCCGTTACGACACCAAAAGTTGCCGCCATTCTTGTGCCAGTTGTAGATCGCGAAGAGAGCTTCGATCAAACGGCTGATGGGCCCCGTTACGACACCAAAAGTTGTCGCTGTCCCCGTGGGGGTTGTAGAGTATGAAGTGAGCTTCTATCTAACGAGTAATGGGGCCCGTTACGACACCACAAGTTGTCGCCGTTCCCGTGGCTATTCTAGAGCACGAAGAGAGCTTCGATCTAACCGCTGATGGGCACCATTTTGACACCAAAACTTGTCGCCGTTCCCGTGGCTATTCTAGAGCACGAAGAGAGCTTCGATCTAACGGCTGATGGGCCCCGTTACGACACCAAAAGTTGCCGCCATTCTTGTGCCAGTTGTAGATCGCGAAGAGAGCTTCGATCTAACGGCTGATGGGCCCCGTTACGCACCAAAATTTGTCGCCCTTCCCCGTGCGGTTGTAGCGCGCAAAGAGAGCTTCAATATAAAGGATTATGGGCCCCGTTACGCACCAAAAGTTGTCGCCGTTCCTGTGCCAGTCTTAGATCGCGAAGAGAG
>NW_010356716.1:370-580 GCF_000414095.1 Morus notabilis | reverse complement strand
ACGAAAACAGTAATGTAGCCTATTTATTAACTTATGTAAACTATTGGCCCATTAATTTTAATTCGTCTCAAATCTTGGCCTATTTCTCTCTTTCTCCCTATTCATAATTGCATTAGCCCAAAAATTCATAATGATAGTAACAATCATTTCATGTTTTATTTAGCAAAAATCCTTTTCATGTTTTCTGGACAAAAAAAATCATAATTGTCT
>NW_010356716.1:0-208 GCF_000414095.1 Morus notabilis | reverse complement strand
TTTTTTTTTCCTAAAATATTATGCTATAAATGGAGACCAAAATGGAAGCTCTCTCATCATATATCCACAATTTAGCTATATTCATGATGACCTCTTCATTGCCTTTTACAATATTGTTTCTCTTCCTCTCTCTTACCCCCATTCTAGTCACTTGTCAAGTATTCGATGATGTGCCTACTGGTCATCGAAAGGTAATTAACATTTTTTT
>NW_010356715.1:0-827 GCF_000414095.1 Morus notabilis | reverse complement strand
AGACAAAACAAAAGTCTCGTTCATTTTACCAATTTGAATTTAAAATTTAAGTTTTGTTACATTAAAAAACTCTCAGAAACAGACATATTTAATTTTTTTACTATAATGAAAAATTCTCACATAAAATTACATCTCAATTCGACTATGTTCGACTATGTTTCACCGTAAATGCCAAATATTTATTGTTTCCTTATACCTAATGCAGAAACGGTAAACAAAAGCTTGTCCTTAGAATCAATGTTAATTTTCCAACGTATCACTTTAATCAACGTTTTACCTTTTTTTTTCTTATGTTGTTTTTAACAAATTTTTTTTTCTTTTTCAAACATTCGTACACTAACGCGGTTTTGGGTTTTTGTTTCAACCTTTTTGGTCACTTCTACATTTTATGCATGTGAGTGTGGGATCAGTGATGGGCCCAAACTAGATTCACATTCTAACAATAATCCTCAAGATCTTAATTATTTATTTTAAAATAGACATGACTAGTTTCAAGCAATTTTTTTTTTTTTAAGAAAAGCAAGTAAATTGGACGTGCTACCAAAAATTTAAAAAACTAAATTGAAAAAAAACAGAGCAAGTAATTGGACAAGTAACTCACAAAAGCACAAAATATAATACTAAACATTATTCACTTGAGAGGCATCAAAGAAGACATTAGAATGTCCTGTAAACCTGGCAAACCTCATCATAGGACATAGATCAGCTTCAGATGGGTTGTTTAAAAACAAAAACAAAAACCAAAACAAAACAAGAACATGCATTGGGAATAATCCCTGTTAAACTGTGATTTTAAGTACCTACTAGTACTAGTGGAATCGCAAGGA
>NW_010356714.1:554-834 GCF_000414095.1 Morus notabilis | reverse complement strand
TACGGCATTTATCAGTAAATATGATATTAAACAATAAATAAGGGATTTAGCAATCACCATAGCTGGTCGCCGGATTTTTGAATAAATATGATAAATATGCTATTTACTGATAAATACGATATTTATCAGTCACCGGGGCCGGTCGCTGAAAAACAGTTGCTGGCGCTGGCTGCTGGCCACCAAAAAATAGTTGCCGGTGACAACCACAAGTCACCGGAGCCGATGGCCGGCCACCGGTCATCAAAGCCGGCCATGGTGGACTTGTCTATAGGGGGAAACA
>NW_010356714.1:0-285 GCF_000414095.1 Morus notabilis | reverse complement strand
AATTTCAATATTGTAGATTCTTTTTAATAATACGAGTTGGGGCTCTTTTGTGAAGGACTCATTGACGTGGAGGGTAAGGCGTATGTGACCTCTCCCGATTGGACCTTGTGGAATCGTTGTCAAGTATGATATGGGACACGTCCAATGGCACCTAATAGAAGCATAAATATAGGCATTTAAATCCCATTGTGGACTTTAGAGCTGAGTATGCCCGGAAGGTCGTCTTTGTAGTCGACGATGTTAGCCCCTACTGTATCGGGCTAAACCAAGTGACTCGGAGGAATG
>NW_010356713.1:0-276 GCF_000414095.1 Morus notabilis | reverse complement strand
GGAGGGCGAAGAGAGCTTTGATCTGACGGATTATGGGACCCATTACAACCTAAAAAGTTGTCACCATTCCCGTGCCAGTAGTAGATCACGAAGCGAGCTTCGATCTAACGGCTGATGGGCCCCGTTACAACACCAAAATTTGTCGCCCTTCCCGGGGCGGTTGTAGAGTACGAAGAGGGCTTCGATCTAATGGCTGATGGACCTCGTTTCAACAGCAAATGTTGTCACCATTGCAGTGGCGGTGGTAGGGCGTGAAGAGAGCTTCGATATAACGTC
>NW_010356712.1:0-1452 GCF_000414095.1 Morus notabilis | reverse complement strand
GTCAAAATTTGTTAATTTGGAATTTTTCGGATTCTTTCATTAAAATTGAAATAAAATGCTTTTTTCTGTATAACAATTTTTCTTACTTCGATGATGTAATTTTTTATGAATGTTTTGGATCTCAAATTTTAGGAAGGAAAACAAAAAAATATGAGAGAAAATATTTTTCTTGTGTTTGGAATCACATGAATAGGTGGGAAAAAATGTGAGGAAAAATAATAGAGAAAATTTATAAAAAGTAAGGACTTGTTCTTTTGAGTAAAAAACTCAAAAAAAGGCAAGCCAAGTTACAATTTTATTCGAGTTCATGTTCTTTTAAGTTTAAACTCAAGTTTAAACTCTTGTTCTTTTGAGTAAAAAACTCAAAAAAATGCAAGTCGAGTTACAACTTTATTCGAGTTCATGTTCTTTTAAGTTTAAACTCGAGTTTAAACTTGAGTTTAAACTCGAGTTTAAACTCGAGTTTATGACTAAAACTCGAGTTCAAGTTTCCCCTTCAACTCGAGTTCAGAAACTCGAACTCAAATAAATAAACAGTATTTTTTCTATTCTTAAAAATGCTATAACTTTTTCATTTAAATTCTGATTGAGATGATTTTTTTTCTATACGTTGACAACAAAAAGATGAATAAAACCCGACCCATATATCATATTAAAATTTTTCGTGAGCATTGAGTTTTTATTAAAATACTATCTAAATACAAATTCAAGTTTTGACTCACTTAAACAACTCAAAAAGATTCTTATCTCAAATTATAATTTAAATGTACACAACCAAACACAAACTCAAATTATAAATTCAACTCAAATTATAACTCAAATTCAATTTAAGAATTAAATTCAAGTTAAACACTAAAAAAATAAGCCATGTGTGAGGAAAATTTACGGAGCTCTCTTTTTCTCCCACTTCTCTCGATCTCTCTCTCTCTCCACTGCTAGCTCTCTCTCTTCTTCTCCTTCACTTCTCACGCTCTCTCTCTCTCTCTCTCTCTCCTTCACTTCTCTCTCTGCTAGGGTTGATCTCCGACGACGATTGAAGCTCTGACGGCCGGCCGAGTGAAGCTTCGTCGGTAACTCTCTCTCTCCATCTCTCTCTTTCAGAATTCTGATTCTTCTTCATTTTCAAGGTTTTTAGGGCTAGATTTGGGGAAATTATAGGTCAGTGGGGGAAATTTGGGGTGAAATTTGGGGGGAAATTAAGAAACGATGTAGTGAATTGAATTGCATTCAATTTAGGGTTCTACGTTCAATTGAACAAGTCATGTTGTTGACAGGATCATGTTCCCACTGTTTTTGACAATTTCAGTGCCAATATCATGGTTGATGGTCAAGCTGTGAATCTGGGTTTGTGGGATACTGCTGGTATTATTTTATCTATCCGACTTCTTCTGTTCAAAATTGGCCTTTGATTGTCACTTTGCTTATATGATTGTCGTTTCTTTTGTTTTTCCA
>NW_010356711.1:0-575 GCF_000414095.1 Morus notabilis | reverse complement strand
AATATACTATAAAACTTAAAATGCTAATTGTTTTGCAGACCATATAAAATCTTTCTAAAGAAAAATCCTAAAAGTCAGTTGCTCTGTTTGCTTGCCGCCTCCCTCTCAAATTTGATATCTCCCATTCTCTATCTCTCAAGTCTCCCTCTCATCTTCTTGCTCAGCTCCTCTCTGTCTCTCTCCTTCTTGCTAAAAGTCTAGTCTCAAATCTCCTCTCATAAAATAGTCTCACTCTTGTTTTTTTTTTTTTTTGAGTACTTTGTCATATTTGTTATGTAAAATTGTAGGGATTCTCATACCCTTTTGGCATAATATATTATTATTTTTGGTGAAGAGAATGAGAACTTCAGGAGCGTTTGATTGCAGTGTCAGAATAGTAATGAGAATGATAATGGAATGAAATTAGAATGTGCTGGAATCATAAATTGATTCTTTAGTTTGGTTGGAGTTATGGAATCAATACCTGAATGAGGATTATGTTGTTTGGTTGACAACATAATGAAATGAAAATAAACTGTATTTTGACAAAATACCCTTGATTAATAATCCTAAATAATTTAATATTTAATTAATTA
>NW_010356710.1:0-1462 GCF_000414095.1 Morus notabilis | reverse complement strand
GTCCGTTTTTTCTTCTTCTTCTTCTTCTTCTTCTTCTTCTTCTTCTTCTCTCAAAATAGCGATGCTAGTTTCTTGGCTGATTCTCAGCCTGCCCTCAAATTTTCCTCTCTGTCTCTGCCCTCAAATTTCCGTCTCTGCCCTCAAATTTCCACATCTCCGTCATCTCAGCTGCAGCTGGTTTCTTGGCTGATTCTCCGCCTCTATTCCGCCCTCTCCTCCTATTTCTTGTCCGTTTTTTCTTCTCTCGACAGTGAGTTTTCAGATTTAGAGCAACTCTCTCTCAAAATAGCGACAAGGTAAGTTATGTTCTTCTATTTTTTTTCTTTTCTTTTGTTTTTCTTCTTACTTCCATTAGAAAATGTTCGGTGCACACACATTGAATGCTCGGCAGATTTTCAGTTTAGGGTTGCGACAAAATTTTCAGCTTTCTTTCTTTCCTTTCCTTTCGTTCTTTTTTTACTTTTATTTTCCTATATTTATGGTTATTTTTCACTTGATAACTTATGCGAAGCATGTTACCAAACCAGTTTCCTTAGAAGCACTGAGGAGTAACTTGCAATATGCATCAAACGGTGTCGGTTAATGATGGTTTTGAGGTTTTTTCTCTGTTTTCTGAGGAGGAGAGAAGTGGGGTTTTCAGTATTGTGACGGCAATTGTGAACACGATACGCGACACGAATTGACACCTCTATTCGCGTATCATCTACTATATTTTATTTTAAAATACACTTTATTAACGTATGGATCAAAACTGTATACGTCAGAATTATCACACACTATCACAGTAGCTAGCCATACCTGATTACTCCTAAAAGTAAATATCAATGGTCCAAGAGAAGAATCAGAAGATAAACGTAAAATAAATAAAATATCATTTCAAAAATGAAATAAAATAATTGATGGTCGGTAGATAGAAAGATATTGTCATATGGGCAAAATGGCAATGATGGCTCCCACTCTAGTTCCCTATAAATACCATGCGTCGACTCTCCCCTTGTACCCAACTAGCACATAAAAAACACATTTTCTAGCGCATAAAAAACACATTTTATTTCTCTCTTACAAACACACTCTTCACTATAGAACTACTCTCATTTCCTTTTCAAAAATTCTTCTACTTATTGGTCCCTAGATCTAATTAAGGCTAATTAGTAATTAAGACTAATCACAAAGATGTTTGGCATCGGCAAGGATGTGATCGGTGCAGGGAAGGACGTGATCGGCACGATCACTGGCCAGAACAGTGGGAGGAAAATCATAGGGAAGGTGGTGTTGATGAGGAAGAACGCCTTGGACTTCAACGACTTAGGCGCCGGGGTTGTCGACCGCGTTAGCGAGTTCTTGGGCCAGGGTGTTTCTCTGCAGCTTGTTAGTGCTGTTCATGCTGATACTGGTAATTCATTGTAACTTGTTTGACCCTAAAATCATGACCAACTTCGTGTTAATTAATGTTTTTTTTTTT
>NW_010356709.1:0-989 GCF_000414095.1 Morus notabilis | reverse complement strand
TGAGTGATAGTGTTTGTTGGCGGGAGTCCACACTCCTACCTTGGCGCAACGGTAGACATATTTTTCAATGTCTATCCAGATGACTAATACCCCCACTCTTTTTATTAGAAAAGTGATTTTTACAATATCTACATACCGCAAGAATTTTCATTTCACCTGTTTTTGGATTTGGTCGGGGCTCTTCTGTGAAATGCTGTCATGCAAGAGCAGTTCGCAGTCTTTTTCCCCTACTACGTTCTCCAACTTTCTCGTTGTGCATAGAAACATTATCAACCGGAACAGTTTCCAGTTCAGTAGAGGTGGGGTTGTGTAACACCCTGAAGAATTAATTGAGAATAATTAAGGTAATTGAGATTATTAGTGTGCCTAATCTGATTTAATTAATTGAGTTTAAATAATTCCAAGGTATTTAAATTATTCACAGTAATTTATTTAATCCAGAAGTGTGTATGGGCGCATTTCTGGACTGTTATATTTTACACATGTCACTTTCTTTTATTTTTCTTTTCTTTTCTTTTCTTTTTTTTTCTTTCTTTTCCTTCCTTTTCTTTTTCTTTCCCGTGCGTTTCTCTCTCTCTCTCTCTCTCTCACACACACACTTCCGTGCTCTCTCTCTCCCTCTCTCTCTCCCATTTGTGTCTCAAATCAAAACCGGATTCGAACCAAGAGTGATTTCAAAGAGTTTTCAACGTCAAGAGAAGGATTCGAGGTAAGATTACTGAAAGAACCTCTCTTGAATCTATGTTTTTCGGATTTCAAAACTTATTTTTGGTTCAAAACGGATTTTGATGGATTTTGAGTAAAACTAGAGTAGAAATTGGAGATCTTGGGTTCTTTGGACTTATTTTAGGACCTAGAACCCGGATCTAGTGGTTTTCCTTTGAAATATTTGGATTTGGGACTAGATTTGTAGGTTTTTGGACTGATTTCTGCGAGCTTTTCTCGCGCAGTCGATTCCACCGGTCGACCTGTGCGGTCGACCGGATTGC
>NW_010356708.1:0-882 GCF_000414095.1 Morus notabilis | reverse complement strand
TTTTTTTTTTTTCTTTTGTTTCCCTCTAAAGTCTTGATAATCTATCTTGCTGGTTTAATTGAAAGAATTTTTGCGAAGAATTAATTATTTGTGACATGTTGAAGGGTTTGTCAAGCTATATGGTCTTGATAAGCTATATATCCTAGATAGCTAGTGGGGTATGTTCAGCCGGATTTGTGTGGAGGTTTTGGTTTTCTCTTACCTGATAAGTTCTCGTAGCTTAATTCTTAATCTTATTTATTACTTATAATAATGATCATGCACTCTTTCAATTGTATAGGTTTTTTCTATTTTGGTTTCACTAGACAAGGTTTTCTTTGAATCATGCTCTCTATTGGATTGTTTTCTGCGTTGTCTCGAGATGATGAGATTCATTGTTTCTACTTTGCGCCCAGTCTAGAGAAGCTTATGGGCCCTTTCATTTCACAATACGGATCATAACTCAAACTTTTTGTTACAATATTTTTTTTTATATTAATTCACTTTTTAACTAAAGTTCTTAATTCGATCATGCGAAACAAACGGACCATATAAATCTACATCCTTTAGAATTTTACTTTATAATATTGGAATTTTGCGCTTCGCCTTTGGTTGTTTTCTTGTTCTAGATTTTTGTTTTTTTGGGAATACTTTTAATTGGTCTACGTTTTCTGCTCTTTGTACATTGCTACTTGCATTTCTCTTTTAATTTTTTTAATATAATTCGAGTGGAGGGATTTGGTTAAAAATATGTAGATATTTTCGTGGGTGCCACCTTGTTGGATATCAGAATTGCCTGTGATACTATCTAGCTTGTTGTTATCTCTTTATTGATATACATACATACATACATATATATATATATAATAACAAATAAGGACATAGGCCTTTTCTATTGTATTT
>NW_010356707.1:0-798 GCF_000414095.1 Morus notabilis | reverse complement strand
AAAGCTTCGATATAACCTCTGATGGGCCGGCCCCGTTACGACGCAAAAATTTGTCGCTAAATTCGTGGCGGTTGTAGAGGGGGAAGAGCACCCTGAAGAATAGATTGAGATTAATTAAGGTAATTGAGATTATTAGTGTGCCTAATCTGATTTAATTAATTGAGTTTAAATAATTCCAAAGTATTTAAATTATTCACAGTAATTTATTTAATTCAGAAGTGTGTATGGGCGCATTTCTGGACTGTTATATTTTACACATGTCATTTTCTTTTATTTTTCTTTTCTTTTCTTTCCTTTTCTTTTTTTTCTTTTTCCTTTCTTTTCTTTCCTTTTCTTTTTCTTTCCCGTGCGTTTCTCTCTCTCTCTCTCTCTCACACTTCCGTGCTCTCTCTCTTCCTCTCTCTCTCCCATTTGTGTCTCAAATCAAAACTGGATTCGAACCAAGAGTGATTTCAAAGAGTTTTCAATGTCAAGAGAAGGATTCGAGGTAAGATTACTGAAAGAACCTCTCTTGAATCTATGTTTTTCGGATTTCAAAACTTACTTTTGGTTCATCAAAACTTATTTTTGGTTCAAAACGGATTTTGATGATTTTGAGTAAAACTAGAGTAGAAATTGGAGATCTTGGGTTCTTTGGACTTGTTTTAGGACCTAGAACCCGGATCTAGTGGTTTCCCTTTGAAATATTTGGATTTGGGACTGGATTTGTAGGTTTTTTGACTGATTTCTGCGAGCTTCTCTCGCGCAGTCGATTCCACCGGTTGACCGGATTGCAGGCTGACTGGTCGACCGGTCCGG
>NW_010356706.1:0-633 GCF_000414095.1 Morus notabilis | reverse complement strand
GCTCAGGGCTCAGGGTTCAGGTTTCAGGGCTCCGGATTCAGGGTTCAGGATTCAAGGCTACGGCTCAGGGATCTGGGCTCGCCGCTCGGGGCTCGAGGTTCGGTGTTCTGGGTTCGGGGTTCTGGGTTCGGGGTTTGGGGTTCGGGCTTCAAGGTTCAGGGTTCACGGCTCAGGATTTAAGGTTCAAGGTTTAGGCTTCAGTGTTCAGGGTTCAGGGTTCAAGGTTCACGGTTTCGGGCTCAGGGCTCAGGCCTCGGGGCTCGGGGTTCGGGGCTCAGTGTTTAGGGTTTGGGGATTTGGGTTCGGGGTTTAGGGTTCGGGGTCAATGTTCAGGGTTCAGGGTTTAGGGTTCAGGGTTCAGGGTTCAGGCCTAAGGGCTCGGGGCTCAGGGTTCATGGCTAAGGTCTAAGGGTTACGGGTTCAGGGTTCAGTGTTGAGGGTTTAGGGTTTAGGGTTTGGTGTTTAGGGTTTTGTTTTCGGCGTTCAGGGTTCGGCATTCAGGGTTCGGGGTTCACGGTTCGGGGTTCACGATTCACAGTTCAGGGTTCATGGTTTTGGGTTCAGGGTTCAGGGTTCAGGGCTAAGGTTCAGGGAGTAGGGTTCAGGGTTCAGGGTTCAGTGTTAGGGGTTCGG
>NW_010356705.1:0-1422 GCF_000414095.1 Morus notabilis | reverse complement strand
AACGGTGACAACTTTTGGTGTCGTAACGGGGCCCATAATCCGTCAGATTGAAACTCTCTTCGCGCTCTACAATCGCCCCGGGAAGGATGATAAATTTTGGTGTCGTAACGGGGCCCTACAGCCAATAGATCGAAGCTCTCTTCGTGATCTACGACTGCCACGAGAACGACAACAACTTTTGGTGTCATAACGGGGCCCATAATCTGTCAGATCGAAGCTCTCTTCGTACTCTACAAAGGCCATGGGAACGGCGACAACTTTTTTTGTCGTAACGGGGCTCATAATCTGTCAGATCGAAGCTCTCTTCGCACTCTAAATCCACTAGGGGAACGGTGACAACTTTTGGTCGTAATGGGGCCCAACAGCCGTTAGGTCAAAGCAATCTTAGCAATCTACAACCACCACCAGAACGGCGAGAACGTCTCTTCGCCCTCTACAACTGCCATGAAAATAGTGACAACTTTTTGTGTCGTAACGGGCCCCATTAGCCGTTAGATCGAAGCTCTCTTCACAATCTACTACGGCCACAGGAACGCTCAAAACTTTTGGTGCATAACGAGGCCCATCAACTGTTAGATCTAATCTCTGTTCGCACTCTAGAACCGCCATGGGAACGGTGACATCTTTTGGTGTTGTAACGGGGCCCATCATCCGTTATTTCGTAGCTCTCATCGTGCTCTACCACCACCACTGGAATGGCGACCACGTTTCGGTTCGAAACGGGGCCCATCAGCCGTTAGATCGATGCTGTCTTCGCGATCTACAACGGCCACGGGAACGGTGACAACTTTTGGTGTCCTATCGGGGCCTATCAGCCGTTACATCGAAGCTCTCTTCGCACTCTACAATGATGACAACTTTTGGTGTCGTAACGGGGCCCATCAGTCGTTAGATCGAAGCTCTCTTCACGATCTACAACGGTGACAACTTTCGTAGTCGTAACAGGGCCCATCATCTATTAGATCAAAGCTCTCTTCGCGCTCTACAACTGACACTAGAACGGGGACAACTTTTGGTGTCATAACGGCATCACCCGTTAGATCGAAGCTCTCTTTGCGCTCTACAGAATGGCAACAACTTTTGGTGTCGTAACGGGGCCCATCAGCCGTTAGATCGAAGCTCTCTTCGTGATCTACAACTGCCATGTTTATGGTGAAAACTTTTGGTGTCAGAACGGGGCTCATCATCCGTTAGATCGAGCTCTCTTCGTGCCCTACAACTGCCACGGGAACGGTGACAACTTTTGGTGTCGAAATAGGGCCCATCAGCCGTTAGATCGAAGCTCGCTTCGCACTCTACAACTGCCACGGGAACGGTGACAACTGTTGGTGTCAAAACGGGGCCCATCAACTGTTAGATCGAAGCTCACTTCATGATCTACAACTGGCACGGGAAAGGTGACATCTTTTGGTGTCGTAGCGG
>NW_010356704.1:0-1965 GCF_000414095.1 Morus notabilis | reverse complement strand
AAAATTACTAAAAAAGAAAAAACATGAAGATATTATGGGCCTAGATGGACTGGGCTGGGCTTGCCCATTATGGGCCTAGACGGGCCGGCCCAACTTAGTCTGGCTCATAATTTTTTATGGGCCGTGTCAGGCCGGCTTATGGGCCGATATATGTTGGCCCAGCCCAATCCACTAATATTTATGGGTTAAGCCGTGCTTTAAATAGTGACGGATTGTGCTGGTCTGACTCGTCACTGTATTAGAATGAGCATAGGTCGGCCCACGGTCCTGGCCCGTTGTTGCATCTTTACATGATGCAAAAATGTATTCTTTGGTTATAGCAATCAGTCTGTGTAAGTTTCTATAGCATTTCACTGTGTTCCATGTTGTTGAATTGAATGGCTCAATAGGAAATCTTTCTATGTTGTATACAAAATGATGGGCTAATATTGGATATTTGATTATGATTTGAAGCAAAAACAGCATAATAGACAAGGGTCGATATTACTTGGTCGTGTCAGACTGCCTCTTCTGTGCACTTGGCGGCTCAAAACTCATTACTTTTTTAACCAAACTTTCTGTACAAGTGGTCGAAATGTTTGCTTTTAGATTCCCTTACCTTAAACACAACAAGGCTCTAATCCACTTTCGAAGCTTCGTCAAAGCCTTTTTTATTATTTTGATTGAAAAAAAAAAAAGAATTCCGACTCTAGTTTATTATATTGTTATTGTTGTTGTTATCATCGTCGTCGATGTTGTTATCATTGTATAAAAAAATAAATGAATTTAAACTTGAATCTGAAATTAAGTTTGAGTATGGTTATGGTTAAATCCGCAACCACCTTACATTACAATTATTATTTCTAGAACTTGTAAAGAATGACTAAACATTAATATTTATCAAGTTCAGTGGCTATAATTTAATGTATCTTTACATAGGAAGATTTTATGATGATATCCAGACTTGATCCCAGGGTGGAAAGTGGCGACTGTATAGCGAGTAATAATGTACATAAATTTCTCATAATTTCTTCTGATGTATAGTTATGGAGGATACTTAGGCCTCGTTCATTTCACCGATTCGAGTTTTCAGTTTTAGGTTTTTATAATAAAAAACTTTCAGAAAATGTTACATCTAACTTTTTCTACTACAGTGAAAAACTTTCAGAAAATGTCACATCTAAACTCGAATTGAAAACTCGAATCCGCGAAGTAAACGAGTAGTTAATGATTGATTATGTAATTCCATGTTATTATTGCCACATGATGATCCTCATTATTATCATGAGCACAGCCGATATAAGATCTTTTAAATTCTCTGGTGCTGATTCCATACTGTTCATTGCGGGGTTTTTTTTTTTTTTTTTTTTAATTTCTCTTCAAACAGAGCTTGGGGATTTTTTGTGATTTAATGAATTTATGAATACTATACTTCATTTCTGCTCACAGGACTAGATGTCCAAGTCAAGCGAAGGAAAAAATCTTAGATGACCAAGCTCACGTGCAAACGCATATGAACAGCAAAAACATATATTAATGTGCCTCTGTTAGTGGTGAATATGTGGAAGTATTTTCTACAGAATATATATATATATATTGGTCGGACAATGGTAAAGAATTGTGAGCTCAAAGATTGCCATTTCTCGCTTGCAATACTCAATCACGTGGGTGTAGATCATGATATTAGTGTTACTATTCTAACTTTTTAAAGTAAATGTACTATCTATTTATTTATTTTATTTGGCAAGTTGGTTTTGGCATGGCCTTCAAAGTTCATAAAAACCCCTTTAACAATCGCAAACATAAATTTAAGAAATCGTTCGTGAATTTTAGGGCTCGTTTGATTGGAAGGTTCAAGGAAATTTGAATGCATATTCAAATTTAAATGAAATCAGTATTTGTTTGTAAATTTTTTTTTTTTAAGAATTTGAATCTCTTGATGCGACATTTAAACCCTCTAAATAAAAAGATTTATAAACTCAAATT
>NW_010356703.1:0-2482 GCF_000414095.1 Morus notabilis | reverse complement strand
AAGAAAGAAACTTTTTTAAGTAGAAAGGAGAAAGAAACTTGTTACCTTCTAATCTACAAGTAATTCAAGAGCATTTTAGCTGAAGAATTCTTCAACCTACAACTCTGTCCTAAATGTACATCTCCAAAAACGTATCTGCAGCACCATGGATGAAATAAAAAGAAAAGGCTCATGAGCAAAAAAAATAAAAAATAAAAAGAAAAGGTAAAAAGAGCATATTCAACTTTTTCTTTTTTCTTTTCTTTCTTTGTAAGTTGCTTTATTGAAAAGGAGTTTTAACCTGTATTCACAGTATTCGGGCCAAGCACACCGAGCTTTTCCATAATCCCAGTAGCAATTGTCATCCCTCAGAGGACCACGCTTGGCTGTTGGATATTAATAATCAGTGAACAGTGCTTGAAATTCCCAACAAAAGAATGAAAGAAGGGAAAAAAAGGGAATGTGTTGGATATTAATAATCAGTGAACAGTGCTTGAAATTCCCAACAAAAGAAAGAAAGAAGGGAAAAAAAGGGCATGAAGAGAGGTTTACCTTTTGTAACAAATTTTGAGGTTGCCTTTGGATGGATATCGTGCCACAGCTGAAGCCATAACTCCCGCATTAGGACGGGGGATCTAACGATGTTCCTATGATTTGCTACAAGAAAATAAAGTGAGTTAACGTACATACTTATATAGAATTAATCAGTAAATTTGTAGTTTAGATCATCAACCAAAATATTACTTTTATCAAGCTCCCACACAGCTGTCCTCTTTCCAGGAATACTTGCAGCATCTTCATAGAAGGTAATGTACTTGACTCTAGGTGTCCGGGTCATGTTGGGAAAGATGTCTTCATCATGGTTATGTTCTACATTCAGTTCCACTTGTACATCAGACCCATCATGCTCTGACTGAAATTTGCATAAAAAATAATAAATTCAAACATTTTGGATACGCGTGACATGTTGTATCAAAAAGATCTTTCTGGCATTTTGGATTTGCCTACCTGAGGTGCCCTTGTTATGTTCACTTTTGGTCCAAGCCAACTCTTGCACCAAGAAAGAGAATGGTATGGTACCTGTAAATGAATGTGTTCATCAACTGTTGAATCTGTCTATCTTTTTTAGTTGAAATCTTATGGTATTTGAGAAAGTGTTTCGCTTACCGTTTCATCCCCACTAACAACTCCTGGATTTCCTTCAATAAGATTCCCAGACCTACACAAAAAGTTGCAAGTAAAACTCGTCTACTCATATTTTTCCTATTCTTGAATGAAGATATATTTTACCCCATGATTTAGTTGGATTGGAAGATGGTTACCTTGAGGTCAGCGTTCCTTCAATCTCATAAATCACATCTGTAACGATCCAATTATCCGGATAAGGCTTGCCACTTGGTGCAAAATAGTAGCCGACCTGTTTGGCCGTAGCAAAGACGACAAAAGTGTATTACCACATCGCAAGTACACAATAAACAAGACCAACAAAGGCATATCATAAGAGAATTGATTATCTGAGGATGTATGTAACTTAACCAAATATGTCTACCAGCGTGAGTGGATGCTAATTACAAATGGCTAACCACAGAGATGAACCTTTCTGAGAACATTGGTCTGGTCACGCCATATAGATATATTATTTTCAGGAAATACAGTTATACCTCAGTCTTCAAATCAGTGCCATAGATGCAAAAGACGTTTCTTATAGGTGGTCTCTCCCAAGGTGTAAGTGGGTTTAAAACTGGATCTTCATGATATGACCTGAAATATGGAGCGTTAATTAAAAAATGTTCATCTACGCTTCTAAGTTTCACAATAATTTGGGAGAAAAAGGCACATGATCGTAGGAAGCATGCATAACAATCAAGCTGTTTCTTAAGAGCATTGATCCAAACAAGTATGGTCACTACTATCAGATAAATCTACGAGTGGTCACTCGATACAATTTAAAAGAGAAACAAGACTTGTGAACTTTCATGCTATCACTGGGCAAGAACAGATTAAAAGTAATCACTTTCTGCTTGAAAGTAAAAGTAATCAGTTTGCGGCATATACTAAGGTATGATAAAATAAACTTAAATTGGTAACCATAAATTGTTAAGAGAAAGAGAAGAACATATTCAACTTTGAACTAGCAATTTGTAATTGCTTCAAGTTTAAGTTTAAACCTTCAAGCACAAAGAAAATAGTAGAAGTTTTATATTTATGCCGTATAACTCAGAAAAACAAGAATCCTAAATCAGAAAGATAAGTGTGCAAAAATTACGTACTTCTGTAATTGATACAACACCCTCTTACTGTCTGGATCATAATCCTCTATTGCTTTAAAAAAGGTTCCATCTGATATTTCTCGAGCAGAGAATGATAACTGAGTTGGAAGTCCGCATTCCATGTTGGAAACATTACTCTGAGCGATTTCAGTAATTGATGGATAGGCATCAAATCCTGCGAATGTAAGACGGCAACACATATAAGCATGATAATGACAGCAATATTGACAAAA
>NW_010356702.1:0-1260 GCF_000414095.1 Morus notabilis | reverse complement strand
AAAATGAATCTAGTGTTACAACGATGGAGATCATACATATTCCACCGTCGGATTATGTGTTTGTGTGTTGTTAGTGCATTTTTGTATTGGCTTATTTTTGATAAATTGGTTGAAAACTATTTTTGACAAATTGGTTACAAATTGGCTGGAAGCTTGGTTGGCACAGCAAATAGGAGAGCCTCTTAAGGAAAGTCTCGTTGTCATGTTTATGGGATGCAAATCAAAGGATTTGATTGCTGAAAATGAAGAGTGGAATTTTTAGAGGAATTGATTGCTTATAATCTGTAGGCTGGAGCATGGTTGTATGTGTGGAAAAAGGGCTGTACGTTGGGTGGTTTTTGTTTCTGAAAGTCAGAAGGAAAAAGGCTGAAAATAGGAGAGGCGTTGGTCTTTATGTGAGAATTATTTATTGGAAACTTACCTTGCATGAGAGCTAGAGATTTGTATTGGTGTGATAAGCTGATTGCGTGAAGCTAATCTTGTGGAGATATATGATTCATATTGATGTGATTTTCACGTACTTCACAAGGGTAGGCACGTGAGCAACTTTACTATATATACATAAGTTGTGTACGTGGGTGTGCCTTGAAAAGAATATTGGGTAAATACATTTAGGGCATGGTTTTTATAGAAGAAATATTCAGAAAAAGTCTATGAGAGAGGGAGTGTTTATGTGTTGATTGAAGATCGCTTTTCGGGAGAAGGATTAGAAGCTTTCGGGAGAAAGCGCACTGCCAGCCGAAGGGATTTCACCTTGCAGTTTTGAAGACGAGTAGTGCTTGCTGGATAAGGCCATTAAGGAGATTCGATATGGCGGCGACAACGTCAAGGAGGGAGTCTTTGGGTGTATAAGTCCGATTGGTGTTTGTAATCTCTTTGAACTTAGTGGATTGTTCATTGTCTGGGCGTGGCCCCGTAGAGTAGGTGTGCGCACCGAACTACGATACCATTTTCTGGTGTCCTTTACGTTTCTGCATTACTTTCATGCATTGCTGTTTTGCTGGTTTAATTTCAGATTTTTTGTTAAAACAGTGTTACAGTAAAGTGTTATAACACTCTATGTGACACCAGCGACAAAAAGGACCTAACCATTGGTATCATAGCGGTTCACTAACCATTTGCTTGGTGAGATTTTGGGAGTTGGTCTGTTGTAACAGGGATGGATTTTCTGAAAGAAGGTGGTTTAGTTTCACACTCTCCACTACTTGATCGCACTAAGAATTTCAACAAGAAGAAAAAAAGGCCAAACTTTGGAAACTT
>NW_010356701.1:0-830 GCF_000414095.1 Morus notabilis | reverse complement strand
ATGTTTCTTGACGATAACCCTCACTCAGTAATTAAAATATATTCCATTTATGTTTATTCAATAAGAAAATGACTCGAGAAGCTCGCGTGATTTGTGTTTTGATGAACTTTACTTATATTGTTGCAATTGCAGTCGGACTAGGGGCTAAGATCGCTGAAACTGTGAAACGGAAGCTGAGCTTCGGAGCTCGGTTTCTTCAAGTACTTCGTGGATTCGAGAAAATATTTAAGCAATTATTTCGGGTCACAGAAGGAGAGAAACTACTGAAGGCTTCCCAATGCTATTTATCGACCACAGCCGGTCCTCTTGCTGGCCTTCTCTTCATCTCCTCGGAAAAGATTGCGTTTTGCAGCCGAAAGTCGATCAAGGTTTCCTCGCCTAATGGAGAAATAATCAGATCCCGTTATAAGGTAGCATTCACAACTAGTCTAATTTAAATTCAATCAATCTATCTCTGATCTATTTCTTCCTATGTATAGTACTAACAAATTGAGTGTTCTTCATGAGTTTTGCAGGTTGTGATCCCAGTAAGCAAGATGAAGAGAGTAAACCAAAGTTTGAATGTAAAAAAACCATCGCAGAAGTACATAGAAATAGTAACAGTTGATAACTTCGATTTCTGGTTCATGGGTTTCTTGAGTTACAAGAAATCTTTCAAGTATCTCCAACAAGCAGTTTCTCAAGCGTAGAGAAACTAGTATATAATCTTTAACGTATATAATCTTTATAATGTGAAACTAGTATCAGCTCGATACATTTGTCTTTTCTGTACAAATTTTTGTTAATGAGAAAAAATATATCATGATTCTTAATTTCTTCTATTAAGGATT
>NW_010356700.1:0-480 GCF_000414095.1 Morus notabilis | reverse complement strand
ATGGCACGGGAACGGTGAAAACTTTTGGTGTCGTAAAGAGGGCCATAATTCGTCAGATGAAACCTCTCTTCGCCCTCTACAACAACCACGAAACCGTGACAATTTTTTGTGTTGTAATGGGCCTCATTAGCCGTTAGATAGAAGCTCTCTTCGCAATCTACAATGGCCAAAGGAACCCTCAAAACCTTTGGTGTCTAACGGTGCCCATCAACCGATAGATCTAATCTCTGTTCGCGCTCTACAACCGCAACGGGAACGGCGACATCTTTTGGTGTCGTAACGGGGCCCATAATCCATCATATCGAAGCTCTCTTTGAGCTCTTCAACTGCCACGTGAACAGGGACAACCTTTGGTGTCATAACGGGGCCGGCCCTTCAGACGTTATATCGAAGCTCTCTTTGCGCCGTACCACCGCCACTCTAATGGCGAGAATGTTTGGTGTTGAAACGAGGCCCATCAGCCGTTAGATCGAAGCTCTC
>NW_010356699.1:0-504 GCF_000414095.1 Morus notabilis | reverse complement strand
CCTGCCATATGTTATACCTTCCACGGTTGTTTGCCACAAGCTAAAAAATTGGAGTGAGCACCCACATAGCATAGTAGGAGGAAAAAAAACAAAAAACAAAGAGTGCGTTTGGAATTCGTCCTAAAATAATTTTATTTTTTGTATGCAAATAGAAATTAAAACGTTTTCAATCTCAGACAGAAATTATTTTTAAAAATACGTTTGATAATTTTATCAAGAGATTATTTTCAGTATGAAAAATTCCATTAATATCTTTCTCTTTCTCTCTACTCGAGAGAGGATAAAACGAAAACAAAAAATGAAAAATAACTAAAAATCATTTTTCATTTTTCTCTCATTTTACACTAAACCAAAAAATCATTTTTATTTCTGTTTTTTATCTTTAATTGTGTCAAAAACGCCGTTTTAAAATCGTTTTTATTTTTTTATTCTTGAAAAACGTGAAAAATAAAAATAAGAACAATTCCAAACACGGCAAAAGTGTTTAGGAAAAACCATCTTATC
>NW_010356698.1:410-1004 GCF_000414095.1 Morus notabilis | reverse complement strand
TCAATAATCTGGACCGGTACCTCATCGTACGTCGTGTCATCCTGTATCGAAACGTCATACCATTGCACTATAGCTTCCGGATCAGGTTCACATTTCTGAAGCATGGAGACATGAAACACGTCATGTACGTGAGATAATTCAGGCGGTAAGGCCAACCGGTAAGCCACCACTCCGATGCGTTGCACGATCAGGAATGGTCCCACATACCTTGGTGCAAGTTTCCCTTTTACACCAAACCGAACGACTCCCTTGCGTGGGGAAACCTTCAACAAGACAAAGTCGCCCTCTTGGAATTCCAAAGCCCTACGCCTCCTGTCAGCATAACTTTTCTGACGACTTTGAGCTGTCAACAGTCGTTCCCGAATCACAGCTATCTTCTCATTATTCTCTTGAATGATTTCCGGCCCAGTGCTCAGTCGATCCTCTGGTTCCAACCAACACACAGGTGACCTACAAGGACGACCATACAGAGCTTTAAACGGTGCCATTCCAATGCTGGCCTGATAGCTGTTGTTGTACGCAAACTCAGCGAGATGCAGATATTTCTTCCAGTTCCCACCGAATTCCAGAATACAAGCACGAAGCATATCCTCC
>NW_010356698.1:0-366 GCF_000414095.1 Morus notabilis | reverse complement strand
ATTTAAATCTGTTCCCATGGCTCCCTGGAAACTCCTCCAATACCGTGCATTAAAACGCGTGTCACGATCAGACGTGATAGATAGTGGCACTCCGTGTAACCTCACGATGTGCTCCAGGTACAATTCTGACAGAATCTTCCGAGAGTACGTTGCACGAAACGGTATGAAGTGCGCGGAGAGAGCTTCAATCTAACGGCTGATGGGCCCCGTTTCGACACCAAACGTTGTCGCAATTCTAGTGGTAGTGCTAGAGCGTGAAGAGAGCTTTGATATAACATCTGATGGGCCGGCCCTATTACGACACAAAAAGTTGTCCATAAATTCGTGGCGGTTGTAGAGGGGAAGAGAGCTTGGATCTGACGGATT
>NW_010356697.1:0-706 GCF_000414095.1 Morus notabilis | reverse complement strand
TATAATTATAATATTATTTGTTACAATATTACTATTATATTATATTATACTATATTATATTACGAATCTGAATTTTAGATTGAGAAGATTATCAATTTTAAATTTTATTATGGGTATTATGAAAGTTTCATTAATTGTACTATGCTGATTCCTGCACAATCTAAAAGCTAAAGTTGTCTTTAGGTTACTTCTGATTTTAGCTGTAGATTCTTAAAATTTTTTTCAAAAAATACTTTTGAGAAGATTTATCAAAAACTAAAATCAACTTCTACTACAAGCAGAAGCTGATTTTGGGATTAAAAAACAATACCAAACTAAGTCTATGTCCTTAAAAACAACATGGACCAACTGTTGCTGCCTCCAGTCATAAGAGTAATCTACTAAATTACCATCAGTAATCTACCCAATTATATTGCCTTTTCCACCATAGATCACCCGTCGCCAACGCTGGTCGGCGGAGTACTTGGTATATTACCATGGCTGTGGTTGCCGGAGTAATCTGGCTGATCACCTGCCAGATTAGTTACCGGAAATGACACATATCACTTATCATCTTCAAGTTGGTTACCGAAGTATTCTAGTTGATTACTACATTTAATGCACTAATTTATTCTCGGAATCAACAGAAAAACGCTCAAAAAAGGAAAAAAAAAACAAAAAAAAAATTACTCAATTAAATCATCGTAATAATTTTTTTTTCCACTGG
>NW_010356696.1:181999-185298 GCF_000414095.1 Morus notabilis | reverse complement strand
CCCCTGCATTAAAAGGACACATTATTTGAACGCAGAAGGTAGCTAAAAACAAATAAGAACGTGACCGGGATTGCCAAGGGGCTCCGCAAGCTCCACAGGGCAGGAATCAACAATGCCATGAACTCGGTCACAGTTGTTGCCGTGCTCTTTGCAACGGTGGCTTTTGCCGCTATCTTCACGGTGCCTGGAGGTGACGATGATGATGGGATGTCGGTGATGGTGAATTGTGCATCTTTCAAGATTTTTTTTCCTCTTCAATGCCGTAGCGCTCTTCACGTCGTTGGCGGTTGTTTTAGTACAAATCACGCTTGTTCGCGGCGAGACAAAGGCAGAGAGGAGGGTTGTGGAGGTGATAAACAAGTTGATGTGGTTGGCCTCTGTGTGCACTTCAGTGGCATTTATTTCGTCGTCCTATATAGTCGTTGGCCGGCGTAATAGATGGGCTGCTATTCTTATCATTGTCATTGGGGGTGTGACAATGGCCAGTGTTCTTGGCACCATGACATATTATGTGGTTAAGTCCAAACGGAATCGCAAGGTAAGGAAGAAGTCCAAGATCTCGAGAGGCGGAAACCACTCGTGGCGCCACTCCGAGTCTGATTCTGAAGTGAATCCAATTTATGCCATTTAATATCCGTCCTTGGTCCGTCTCAACTAACCTTTTTATTTAACTTGGAGGTGGGGATTCAAAGATTAGACCATAACTTTATGGTTGTGTTTGATGAGAGTGAAAGAAAGTACGAAGGAATGAAAGACATATAATCTAATTGATGAAAATGAAACGAAATGAAAGATCATTTTCCTTAATATAGTTGGAAATGATTTCGTCTTCCAATCCTTTCAACTTTGGAATAGTTAAAATTAGAGTCACGTTGATTAAAGATTTTTGAATCCCTCAATCAATCTATTCACTCTTCCACTTCCTCTTATCAACAGCTAATCCTTGCACCCTATCTCTCTTTTTGCTACAGGAAAAAGAGACAAATACCCTTTTGAGGGCATGAGTTTAAATTTTTACCATTTATTCTTGATTAATATCATTTTTAATCTAATAATTATATTAGTCAAAAGGGTATTAATCAAGAGTAAAGGATAAAAATCCAGATTCATGTATTCTTAGGGTAAGTTCACTAATTTTTTCTTTTGTGTTGTGTAATTCTCCTGTCTCACCAATCAAAGTCTAGAGATGGATCTATTCTAGACTTGCTGTTTGGCTAAGCCTCTAATCATAACTAGTCATGCAACAGTACTAGAGCAGTTTGTCTAGCATGAGGAAGAAATATTTGAGAAAAGCATTTTAACTTCAACCATAAGAAGTGTTGTAATTGCAAACAAATAGAGCATATATATGGGAATGTGTAATAGTCATGATTTATGGATATCTTTAAAACATCTCAATCTAGTAATGGCTGAGTAATAATGTAATGACTGAGAAAATTTCAGACCTTAAATAATACAATTCATGTATTTTTAAGCCAATGATTTTCTTAGAAAATATTATGTTATATTGTGAATGGAGGATTTATGGAATTAATATATGTATTCCTAAATTCTATAGCAAATTTCATGTTAAGTTCATGTTTCGATCAAGTAAATTCGATCGATAAATTCTCGCCGTATTTTAAGGCGGAATAATTTTCAGTACAAGTATAGTTTGAGAATCTTAATTTCAAGAATCTCCAATCACAGCACGATGTCAGCGGCGTATAAAAAAAATGCACTGACATTTTAAAAGAAGAAAAAAAATCCTTAATTGCCAGACAGTTAGGTTAAAGTCACAAGATAAATACCTATAGTAGATGGGTACAATATGAGCTCGGGAGTTGACACTATCAGAAACGTCATTCTCGGGATAGAAAGCAGAAAAGTAAAATTTAGAATTTGTTCAGTCTAAAATTAATTGCAAGACTTGAAACAGTTTGAAATATTACGCGAGTAAGAATATAAAACAATATTGAATTATTCAGAAATTAATATTGGACTGTAAGTAGTAGATTAACTTACGCGAGCTAAACTAATTACCTCTAATCAGTATAAATTTAATCTGTTTAGAGGAAATAATTGAGGATAAGATTAGGCACGCAATCTTGCCTTAATCAGACACTTTATATAGTGAAATTTTTAGGGTTCTATCATTTTCTCTCTCTTACTTCCGTTCACACTCTCTCTCTCCTCTCACGTTCTCTCACAAAAAAACCATCAATGGCTAAATACCGAAGTTCAGATTCCAACCTCTGTTTTTGACACCGTCGGTGTCAATAGAAAGATCTCGACGAGCTGAGTTCAACGACATATGGCACGACCTCCAACTCCGCAGGAATCAGCCGCAATCGCCGGCGGAAGTTCCGAAATTACCCATTTCTTCCCATCGTGATATCTCTGTCATCCGACCTCCGATTGAGATGATTTCAGTCCCTATAGACTCAGTGCAGCGAGACGAAGAAAACCCATCCATTTTCATAGCTCGATTCTGGCCGGAGCATCACCGTCCGTGGTGGTCAGAATCAGCGCCGCAGCCGTTTCTCTCTCTCCAGGCCGTCGTGGATGTCACCGCCCCCACCAATCGACTCAGAAGCCAACGCCCAGTAGATCCCGACCAGCAGCCACCGTCGCCGTCGCAGTTTGGCCAGAAAACGGAGCCACTACCGTCGTCCGTAGAGGGAAGAAGTGGTTCCGACGATCTAACCGTTGGATCGTAGTGAATTTGGTGTCACAACACTCAGAAGGAAATGGGTAAGAAAACCCCTCATCCAATTTTAAGAATTAATGACCGGAATTGTGAGATTTGAGTCGTCAGATTTTACCGACGTTGCCGGTCCCGATACGTACTGTTATAGGCTGAATGGTGTGAAATTGACCGCACCAATGGACTCAGAAGGGTCAAGTTATGGGGGGTAGGACCCAAGTTCGCCGCGGAAAAACTCTCCGGGAGCCGCCGCCGCCGCCGCCGTCATATTCCGGCGAGGTGTCTTTCTCAGGCTATCGACATCCGTTTGATGATCCGAGACCATATCCCGACTCGTTTCGATGTGCTGAACGAAATGGTGACGTCCGTTCAACCAAATTCAATTCTGAAAAGAATGGTCTAGTACTGATTGCACGCGGATCGAAGTGGTTCAGACTAAACATGTGAAGATCAGAATCGAGTGTTTAAAGCTACGATGTTCCTCAAGGATCATTCATAGTACTTGCAGCTTTTCCCAAAATTAGTTTTGAGGAATACGCAGGAGGACACAACAAGCGAGATACTATCAGAACCGCTTAGCTCGGAATCCAGGCAAGTACAAACCTTGCTTACA
>NW_010356696.1:178868-180445 GCF_000414095.1 Morus notabilis | reverse complement strand
CGCAGTTATCTTCCGCAGTAAGTTTAAGAAAAATCATGTATATGTATATATGATTTAAAGGTTTCAAGCATGTATGTTTAAAAAGTATAGGTACATATGTATGTTAAAGGAAACCGAGGTTGTAGCTAACAACCCTCGTTTTGAGTATTTAAGTTTTAGAACGTTGCAACAGAGCATGCAACAAATAAACAAATTTTAAACATGACGATTTAAATGATTGATTCTAAAAGGGCTTATTGATTTTAAAAGGGCTTTAAGATGTACTTGAATTTAAGATTTCTCACGAAATCCGTTTTAAAGTCAAAATTAAATGGCCCGATTGAATTGGCTAGTTTTAGAAAGACTTTTAAAGAGCATTTGAAATAAGAGTTCAAATGCTGCTCTGTTTGAAAGATATTTTTAGAACGTTTTATCTTAACTGAAATTAAGAAAAGTTTTAAGAAATTTAGTGATTCACTTATTTGAAATTATTGTTACAAATTATGAAAGTATTCTTTCTTATATTAAAAAAAAAAGTTAGTAACAGTGGCGGCCTCAAAGGAGGGTCGTCACAGTTGGTATCAGAGCCGGTATCCTGCCATCCTACTCCACGTCGTCATGCTTCTGCTTTGCCATAGTCCAAGTAAGTTAAAGTATGTTTATGATAAGTATATTATAGTAGTTAATAAACGTGAACGCTTATTTAACGAGCAACTAAAAGTTAATATGTTCGCACGATTAAGATCGTCCTATCAAGGACCATTAATTTGTTGGGCTGACAAGACGATATCTTGAGAAGTGTGATCGTTTGAGGTGACCCCTTAATGATCGTTGTTGGGCTGTGAAGTCAAGCAAAGTATTGAAGCCAAGCAAAATATCAAAGTCACGTACAGCAGTTTGAAATGAAACAACTTCCGAGACTCCTTTTGAGGAAGCACGTATGACTGCGTTGCTAGCAGCAGCTTTTCAGCATGGATCCATGAAGAGGATCTGAATATGTAGCATAAAGACGACGTTAATAAGTAGATGGATGATGTAACCCCGTCAAGTTAGATGTGGGCCACGTTCGATGACTATATGTGTATATCAAGATATGATATAGGAAATAGAGCTTCAACATTAAGCAATACCAGCTTATGGTAGAGGTTAAGCGACCCACTTAAGATATGATACACGATAATTACTAGCCTTAAAATGTTTAGCAATCTCATAGAAAGTACCTATGTGTATGAACGTGATGATAAATAACGCACAAAGGCTATAAGTTAAGACAAAATGCAAAAGAGGTTCGAGATACTGAGATCTCATTTGGATATAGGTACAAGAACTAATGCAATGAGTTTAAATGTAAGCAGCAGTTTAAGTGATAAGAAAAGAACACCGAAGGTCATGGACAAATTGAGGGATGTTCTAGGTTAGTTTTGACCAAACTAATCCCTCTACAACGATCTCAAGGGGAGATATTCTCACCCTATTTATGATTATGTATGATTGAAGAATACAGTTACGAATTTGTTTAAAATCCGCTAAAAGAATTAAGATTGCATTTGGTAAAGATGATAAAGGTAAAAGTTGCCTTTACGGTGAAAGTATCGATT
>NW_010356696.1:168841-173071 GCF_000414095.1 Morus notabilis | reverse complement strand
ACGAAGAAAACCCATCCATTTTCACAGCTCGATTCTGGCCGGAGCACCGCCGTCCGTGGTGGTCGAAATTGCCGCCGCCGCCACCATCGTTTCTCTCTCTCCAGGCCATCGTGGATGTCACCGCCCCCACCAATCAACTCAGAAGCCGACGTCCAGTAGATCCCGACCAGCAGCCACCGTCGCCGTCGCAGTTTGGCCGGAAAACGGAGCCACTACCGTCGTCCGTGGAGGGAAGAGGTGGTTCCGACGATCTAACCGTTGGATCGTAGTGAATTTGGTGTCACAACACTCAGAAGGAAACGGGTAAGAAAACCCCTCATCCAATTTTAAGAATTGATGACCGGAATTGTGAGATTTGAGTCGTCAGATTTTACTGACGTTGCCGGTCCCGATAGGTACTGTTTAGCTAAGCCTCTAATCATAACTAGTCATGCAACAGTACTAGAGCAGTTTGTCAAGCATGAGGAAGAAATATTTGACAAAAGCATTTTAACTTCAACCATAAGAAGTGTTGTAATTGCAAACAAATAGAGCATATATATGGGAATGTGTAATAGTCATGATTCATGGATATCTTTAAAACATCTCAATTTAGTAATGGCTGAGTAATAATGGGTGCGTTAGAACTCGTTCTAAAATAATTTTATTTTTTATATGAAAAACGTGTTTCAGGAATCCACAATCCCACAATTTTTCTATTTTTATTTTAGGTATTTCTCTGCTAGGATCTCTTGGAATCAGTATTTAATCGTGGGTTAAAAAATAATATGCAGAACATATAATTTTTAAAATATATTTGATAAGTGAAAAATGAAATTTTTTCAATAGTTTATTTTTTGGTACCTTCTCGAGAAATTTTTTTTTTTAACTTTTAAATATAAATTTTGATACTTTTTAGTGTGTGATTGCTTTGAGTTGAGCCACGTGTTTTTGACTACCTTGACTCAAGTCTTCTAATATTTTGTTCTCTTTTGATATACAAAGATCTCATTTATTTTATTGATTTGAATTTTTAATTTTATATTTTTATAGTTAAAAATTCTTAAAAAATATCACATCTAATTTTTTCTGTTACAGTAAAAATTTTAAAAAATTGTCACATCTTAACTCGAATTAAAAATTCAAATCTACAAAGCGAACGAGGTTAAAATGATGGAGTTGGCACTTTACATCTTTTCAAACATATATAATTACACCTTACCCACTTCGCACACGCACGATTCTGAGCAATATCTTTTTTGTGGCTATCATGGCTTAGTACCCGATTCTTGAATTTGGTATCGCTAAATGGAGTTTATAAGTTTTTTGATCATGTGAAACCTATAGTCACATGATTTCACTATTAGCAAACATCATTTGCTTATTGAGCTCATTAACACCGAGGAAAATCTCAACGTGCTAATTAGGATAAGGACACAAATAATAACAAAAATTAGAAGTGCTCGACACCACATTAATATGAGTTTGATGTGAATCTTATATGTATATTCTTGTGAGTAAATTTTTTGATGCAACGAATATTATTGTTAAAGAGTTTATTCTACTGCAACGCAAGTTTGTAAACATTATATTTGATTAAGATCGTATTTAAATGGAAAGGTATACAGTATTAGATACAAATTTATAAAGGCTTTAAAACAAAACTCTATTAATAAGGTAAAAAATTTTATAGTCTACCATACAAATCTGATATTGTTCAATGAAGCAACTTTTATAATTTATGATTATGTGAAACTTAAGATAATCAGTAATTAGTTCCACTATTAGACATCTTTTTTTTTTTTTTTTTAATTAGCTCCTTAGAGTAGGGACAAGAAAGCTTCTGATTACCATACATGAAAAGTAGATAGTTGAGAAATGTGGATATTATTCTCGGGAAACGCGGAAAATCAAAAAGCAGACTTTCCATTAAGAGGAGTTAAGGAAAGGACCAATAATGGGTCTTCCACTTCCCATTTCCAGAGAATTTGATCGGTTCATTTATACACAGTTTGACTTGATGTGAGCATAATGTGTTGCAATTAAAATAAACAATAACAATGATCTTGCATGTTGTGGGGATTGTGCTCTGAGTTTGGCCGGGCCAAACGGATTGACTGAAAACCCGTTATTATTGACTCGATTTTCGGTTTGATAAAAACTTTTGAATTAAGTTAGGTTAATATTCATGGCTCAAAATTATTTTTAAACTGGAGTAGACCGGCTCGAAGTGCTCTCATTATATCCTTATATTTTTTAAAATTTTATTTGTAAAAGTCTTGAATTAGCTCAGACCTAGTCCCTAACCTTAGCCTTTCGGGTTTTAGGATTGGGTTGTCCGGACCTTTCTCCTTTTAAAGTTGGTCAATAGTTCTTTTGGGTTGCTGGGTCAGGCCAAGCGGCTCGGATTTTCACTCAGTGGGGCCTCTTTATAAGAAATACTAGCATTATTTTTTTTTGTCGTTATCTAAATTCACTATTTAACATGTGTATTTTACTATCTTATTTTTTGTTTAAATAATAATATATTATATTAATAGAGTATACTTGTCAAACAGTGAATGCAGAGAGTGACAAAAAAAAAAATAATGTTTCCATTTTTCCTTTTTTCATTTTCGTATTCATGCTTTGTTTTCAGCTGTCCGTTTCACTCTTTTGGTAAAGTTGTGTGACGTCTGAACTTCACACCACTAACTTGTAAGCTGTAAATCGAGGCTGACTCAAAAAATCAAACTCATTCTTGAAGTTGCTGCTCTCCCTTTCACACCACGCTTTCACACATCCCAATTTACATAATTCCTTCTTCTTCTTCTTTTGTCACTCTCTTTTGATAATATCTAACTAAAATTGGAATTGAACATATTATAAATCCTAGGTACTTTTACATGGAGATACCACATGTTTACAACTCCTAAAGTTCTCCCTTTTTTCCTCTCTCTTTCCGGTTTTTTTTTTTTTTTTTCTCTATATTAATGATTGAAGGATTAACTCTTGAAGAAAGAAGTGGATAATATTAGACTATATAGACAAGTGGCTTTTATTTTACTACTTAAGTTTTGGCGCAGAACATGTTATAGTTTGATCTTGTGATATCAAGGAATCAAACAAAGAAGTTTCCACGTGCTCTCTCCCATGGTTTTAATTGAATCATTATTGTTATATTTTTATCCATTTTGTTCATGAGTTTATCTTTTTGGTGGCTTGCCATTGTTGATCTTTGATCTAGAGATTGTCATCTCCAAAAGGGTTGCAAAAGGAAGGTTCCTGTTTTTCCTTCTGTTATTTAACTAATTTGTATAGAAATTAAGTTCCCTTAGACCGGCTAACTTGTAATGACTGAGAAAATTCCAGACCTTAAATAATACAATTCATGTATTTTTAAGCCAAGGATTTTCTTAGAAAATATTATGTTATATTGTGAATGGAGGATTTATGGAATTAATATATGTATTCCTAAATTCTATAGCAAATTTCATGTTAAGTTCATGTTTCGATCAAGTAAATTCGATCGATAAATTCTCGCCGTATTTTAAGGCGGAATAATTTTCAGTACAAGTATAGTTTGAGAATCTTAATTTCAAGAATCTCTAAGCACAGCACGATGTTAGCGGCGTATAAAAAAAACGCACTAACATTTTAAAAGAAGAAAAAAAAAATCCTTAATTGCCAGACAGTTAGGTTAAAGTCACAAGATAAATACCTATAGTAGATGGATACAATATGAGCTCGGGAGTTGACACTGTCAGAAACGTCATTCTTGGGATAGAATACAGAAAATTAAAATTTAGAATTTGTTCAGTCTAAAATTAATTTCAAGACTTGAAACAGTTTGAAATATTACGCGAGTAAGAATATAAAACATTATTGAATTATTCAGAAATTGATATTGGACTGTAAGTAGTAGATTAACTTACGTGAGCTAAACTAATTACCTCTAATCAGTATAAATTTAATCTGTTTAGAGGAAATAATTGAGGATAAGATCAGGCACGTAATCTTGCCTTAATCAGATACTTTATATAGTGAAATTTTTAGGGTTCTTACACTTTCTTTCTCTTATTCTCGCTCATTCTCTCTCCTCTCACGTTTTCTCTCACACAAACCATCAATGGCCAAATACTCAAGTTAAGATTCCGACCTCCATTTTTGACACCACCGGTGTCAATAGAAAGATCTCGACGAGCTGAGTTCAACGACATGCGGCACGACCTCCAACCCCGCCGGAATCAGCCGCAATCGCCGGCGGAAGTT
>NW_010356696.1:158808-166256 GCF_000414095.1 Morus notabilis | reverse complement strand
CATGCAACAAATAAACAAATTTTAAACATGACGATTTAAACGATTGATTTTAAAAGGGCTTTAAGATGTACTTGAATTTAAGATTTCTCACGAAATCCGTTTTAAAGTCAAAATTAAATGGCCTGATTGAATTGGCTAGTTTTAGAAAGGCTTTTAAAGAGTATTTGAAATAAGAGTTCAAATGCTGCTCTGTTTGAAAGATATTTTTAGAACGTTTTATCTTAACTGAAATTAAGAAAAGCTTTAAGAAATTTAGTGATTCACTTATTTGAAATTATTGTTACAAATTATGAAAGTATTCTTTCTTATATTAAAAAAAAAAAATGTTCCGCAAATTTTAAGAAACCCCAGTAAGTACAAGTTAAAGTTTAAGTTACAGTGGCGGCCTCATAGGAGGGTCGTCACATAACTAGCCTAAGATGACAAGACGGTCGTCGGGAGAGCGCGGAGACAATCCCTTGCACTTGGCAGCAAGATCAGGAGCTCTAGAATTGGTTAAGGAAATCATCTCCAAAACAAGTGAAGATGGAGAGTTGAAGGAGGTATTGTCGAAGCAGAATCACTCCGGTGAAACCCCACTTTATGTCGCCTCCGAATGCGGTTATGTCGAGTTGGTGGAGGAAATGATGAAGCACTATGACATTGATTCAGCTGGCACTAGAGCTAGAAATGGCTTTGACGCATTCCATATTGCTTCCAAGCAAGGCAATTTAGGTAAGGAAAATGCTATATAACCCGACTCCTGCTCAAATTTTCTCATTCTTCTGCAAAATGTTTGAAACAAAACTCAAAGAGGATTGTTGTAGTCTATGAAAGAATTAACTTCTAAAATCATTGTTCTGTTTTGTGTTTCAGGGGTATTAAAGGTCCTAATGGAGGCTATTCCGGAACTTGCAAGGACTGTGGATCCATCAAACTCCACGGCACTGCACACCGCCACGTCACAAGGCCACGTTGAAGTCGTAAACTTTCTCTTGGAGAATGTCCGCAGCCTGGCCACCATAGCAAGAAGCAACTGCAAAACTGCGCTGCATTCTGCGGCGAGAAACGGGCATTTGATGGTTGTCAAGGCCCTTCTGTTCAAAGAACCGGGAATTGCGGCAAAAACCAACAAGAAAAGACAGACAGCTCTTCATATGGCAGCTAAGGGACGTAATGTTGAAATAGTGGCGGAATTGGTGAAGTCAAGCCCTTCTTTGGTAAACATGGTTGATGCCAAGGGCAATACCGCTTTGCATATAGCTACCAGGAAAGGCAGAGCCCAGGTGATAAAAAGTTTTCCTTAGTTGATTTATGATCTTACAAGGAGAAAATATTTTGCATATTATAGTTTTTGTACTTTGCAAGTGAATGATAGAAGTAATACTTGCTAAAAAAGCAGAACACTGTCAAACCAAGCCAATTTATTATACTACTTCTTGTAGATTGTTGAGAAGCTGCTAAATTACAAGGAAATAGACACAACCACCATCAACAAACAAGGAGAAACCGCTCTAGACACTGCGGAGAGAAACGGGCAGTCAGCCATTGCAGCCATTCTCGTAGGCCGCGGAATTCAGACCGCAAAACTCATCAAACCACCAAGCTCTCGAAGCCAGTCCCATGAGCTAAAACAAACCGTGAGTGTCATAAAACATGAGGTGCACAACCAACTCCATCACACCTGCCAAACGCGAAAACGGGTCCAACAAATGGTGAAACGCCTCAACAAAATGCACCTAGAAGGCCTCAACAACGCCATAAACTCCACCACAGTTGTCGCGGTCCTCATCTCCACTGTCGCCTTCTCCGCAATGTTCTCAGTCCCAGGGCTCTACGCCGACGACCTCAACAAACTCCCTCGAAACGTTTCGACCGGAGAAGCCCTGATCGGTCCTAGAATCGAGTTCGTCATCTTCTTCACATTCGACTCTTTTGCACTCTTCTTGTCCCTAGCCGTTGTGGTGGTCCAAACCTCAATAGTTGTGATACAAAGAGAGGCAAAGAAGAGACTCATGGCTTGCATAAACAAGCTAATGTGGTTGGCTTGTGTGATGGTTTCGGTGTCGTTTTTAGCGTTGTCGTATATAGTTGTGGGAGATCATCACAAAAGATTAGCCATTGGAGTAACTTTCGTGGGGACATTTGTTATGGCAACGACACTTGGGATAATGTGTTATTGGGTGATTGTCAATAGAATTGAGGCTTCTAAGATTAGAAGAATTAGAAATAGAAGGTCAGCATTAAGTAGTAGCGGATCTATGTTTTCAATGATGTCAGATTCTGATATACTCAACAATGAGTATAAGACTGTCTATGCAATTTGACGTATAAGATTCTATTAAAAAAAATATTGACGTATAAGATTACTAGATTTTCTTTTCTTTTTTTTTTTTTTGGGGTAGATTTTGGTTTAAAAATGATCTCCTTAGATGTAATTATAATGTCCATAAATGATGTATAAAAAACACTTTGTCGTTTGCTCCTCATTTAAGCAAGCAAATGGCAATTGGGTTTTCATAAGAATTAGCCTACTGTTCTTTTTTTTTTTTCTCCTCTATCTGTTGCCGTTTAAAGAGATAAACTGATAAAGAGACGTTGTTATTGTTGTCTTCGATCTCGGCTTGAGTTCACCAACGAAACACTGGCCTTTGGCATTACAAAAAGGTCATCTACAGCTTAAAAGTTACTGTCGTTTTGTAGTATAACTGCTAGTTGTTAGATGCTTGTCGTTTTTACTTTGTGGTGGTCTATATAAATGTGGATATGAGAAGTGTTCATGCGAATGTGGTTTATATGAGAAGTTGTCGTTTTATGCAGCAAATTTAATCTGCATTGATGTTGTAATTTTCTCAAACCTATTATTTATCATATAATTTTTTCCTTTTGTGCTATAACTATAGTCTTTATTCGGTAGGTTGTCGTTTCTATGGCATTCTTGTCGTTTTGTTTGATGCTGTCATTTTTGTTATGATTTAATTTACGTTTAATTGTGGACTGTGGTTAGTAAAAATGCGATGTAGTAGTTCAACGAAACATCGTCTTTTTTTTTTTTTTTAGTATGACATGTCGTCTTTGTGCAAAGTTGCTCCGTTTCAACAATTTTGTCGTTTACAGCATTCTTGTCATTTAATAGCGTTGTTGTCGTTCGTAGAGGATATGGTTGTTACCATTGTTCTAGGTGACTGAGACATAGGTTGAGCATAGTCGTTTTCAAGGTTATTGTCGTTTGTTAGAAGCTTGCTTGTCGTTTCTCCTTAATATTGGCATTTCTGTTGTCGTTTTCATTTTACTGTCATTTTAATAATTGTATGTCGCTTTCTATATGCATTGTCGTTTTTCTTCTTTTCTTTTCTTTTCTTTTCTTTTTTGTCTTTTTACGTGATATCGTCGTTTTTAGTCGGTTATTTTTATTTCATAATTTGGCTTCTAAGAGACGTGTAATGAAATGTTGCCGCTTGTACTAATGTAATAAATCCAGTGTTCAGACTTATATCGTTTCTAATTGATGTCGTTTCTTTTTCACCTTCTGACCCCTTGAAATCCTGTCGTTTGTTTCAAATTCCCCAAGCGGCCAAGCCCAACTATTTAGAACAACAAATATCAATTGAAGCAGAAGAGTCCAAATTCTTGTCGTTATCCATCCTTTCTTTTTCTAGTTCTATAATGTAAGAAATTTGACCAACTTTAACTCATAATTTCTTTTAAACTAGTATAATCCATTCATATCAGAGTAAAAGACAAACAACTTGAAAGTTGTGCAACGAATAGACAATAGTTCTAACGAAATTAAAAACATAAATATGAATAAGAAAGTGCATATATTTTTTCAGTTCTGATGAGAGAAGCCAATTAGTATTAAGGCGCAAGAAAATATCTCAACGAGGTTGGCACTCTTTCTGCGACATATCACATAAGAGCATATATATATATATATATATACATATATATATATATACATATATATATATATATACACACACACACATATATGTATATGTATATGTATAATTTCAGTATCTTCTTACTATATTTCCTTATATTATATATATATATATATATACACACACACACACACACACACAGAGGTGGTAGAATTAATGAGGACATATGCATCAGAATAAAGTGAAAGAAGATGACAAACAAACTTAGTTTGAAGGAAATATAAAAACTAGCTAGCAGAAATCTCTGCAGAGAAAATAATAATGTTTTTTTTTGCTGGGAAGAGAGAATAATAATGCTGATCATGTCTTGCATATATATTATCCTGACACTTACCACATGTCTCCATTAGGCCACTGGTCCCCAGCAATTCCACATTTTATGATTATTTAATCCTCGTTTTACTTGTGCATTCGAATATGATCCTATACTATTTACTTTTATGTTGTATGAAAAGGTGAAATTATATATGGTGAGTGTAAATTTGATTTTGCTTGTCTATTTAAAAACAAAGGATTTTCTTATCACATCTGAATTATACACATTAAAATTAAAAATATATATGTGTGTGTGCATAAAATGTAACAGAATTTGATAATGTCAGCAGAGTATTTTTTTTTCCTTTAATCTACTAAAAGAAATTAATTTTTGTTAGCATTAAAAATAAAAATTTAGGATCCAAGTTATTAAATACGGAAAGTTTAGGATGTATCAGTACAATTAACTCAATTTTTTACAGGAAAAAAGGTAAGGAAAAGGGATTGAATAGTAGTGATCATAAGCTGATTGATGATAGGTGAAAAAGCAATCTTTTGAGGGTCATAGCAATAGAAACAATTATTGCACGAATAATATGAATATTTCTTGTGTAGCCTACAATGCAGGGATATTTTATTTCTGTCCATCAAGAAAAATATCTATCTCTGATGAAGTGGATATTGCATTATGCCATCATAGATTATAGATTATTAAGTACACATATGAAATGCACATTTATTTCTTTTGGTGCAGCTTTTAAAGTGCTATATCAACTGATTGATTAATCTTCTAAAGGAAGACGTTCATTTTACTAAAAAAAAAAAAAAACCAAGATTATGATTAGTGCAGGTTAATTAAGCCCCCTTTTTCCTAAGTCTGGTGGTCTACCTAATTTACATTTGTAACAGTATTAAGTGTAATTAATTGTTTGTTGGGAAATTTTTAAAAATACCACTTGAAGTAAAGTCCCCAATTATTTCTATTCCTTAAACATTTGCATGGATATTTTTACTTTTTAGACTTAAACTAGTAAAGAGATAGAGTTTTTTAAAATGAGTACTTTTAATAAATCATGTACTTAAGAAGATATAATTTATAATTTTTTTTCTTAATCTGAGACGCCCGGTTAATATTGTAGCGACCCTCCTTTGAGGCCGCCACTGTAACTAACTTTTTAACTTGTACTTACTGAAGAACATTTTTTTTTTTTTTTTAAGGGTCTTTTTATAAACATAAAATACGAAATTGCTTTCTTAATTAAAATATTCAAACCTTAACATATCTGTTTCATAATCATAATTAACAAAACTATTTGTAACATAAAGCTGATTGCGGAAATATTTGCGAGTGGTATCCATATCCCGAGCTCCACATCGTTCGTCCACTCGCCAGCAGTCCATCAGGCATTATATGCGGGTTGCTTACCTACAGTATAAACATTCTATAATGAGCTTTCGCTCAGCAAGTAGGAACTATCTCCCGCAAAATAACTGTAAGTTCACATGAATAAATATGCATGAGCCAATTATGCTTAATTATGATGTCTTATCAGAATCTTATTATCTTATCTTATCTTTCTTACTGATGGGCCCGAGTGCTCGTACCACTTGCGCGCAATCATTGGGACGTGGGGGTTTGCAAGGTCCCCCATGACACCGTGATTATAACTTGAATGCCTCCCTTGGGTCGGAGGACATCATTATTATTATTTTTTTCTCCCTTGTGGAGCTTGAGTTACCTCCCTTGTGGAGGCTGGTACGGCACTCAACTGAGATTACTCTTATAAGTTCCTCTTGACTTATTAAGGTGTATGCAATATGACCTAGCATAGCATACTATATCACGTACTCGAACACATATAATGCGGGTGTATTGCTTAAGTGTATGTAGTATAACACAGCATAGCATTCATAACATTAAATGTACTCAAACATATATAGTTCATGTGTACTGTTTACTTTAAAATCTATTTATACTATAGGCGAGATTCCTACTTACTTGATTTTCAAAGCTGGAATCCCTTTTTCGCCTATCAGCCTAGTCTCTTGATTTCTTCTGAAACTGAACACCCATTAAGAGTGTGAGATTAACTATTATTTGCTATTTTATTTTAGCAACTTATGAAGGAAAATCTAACCATTTCCATAAGGCATATATTCCTTTCCTTTACTAAAGGATAATAAAGATTAATTTATTAAATCTTCAAAATCTTATTTTCCTAAATTTCCCTTGGTATGATATTAAGGCCCAATTCAACCTAGGACTTATACATGGCATTCTAACTTTTACGCCGCTGAAATTTATACTCCAACGGAGTCTCTTAAACTAATGTGGGCGTTGGACCCACATTAAATATTCGAAATTCTACGGACCTATCGTATTGGGCTCGTAGGTACCCGTCGGGATAATTCGCTCGGTAAACCTCTACGTTCTTTAAAGAAATCATTTTTCCTTGAAAAATTCCTTTATGAATACTTTCATTAAAATGAGGTTTAATGTCATTGTATTTTACTAAAATTCTATCTCGGGTTCTTTTATAACTTTTTGTTGAAACCGACACTGTTTTAGTTTTGTCTCGTTAAAAACTGTGCAGTTTCTGAAATCTACGTTTTACTGTATCTTAGAGTCGGATTTCAAAATTTTGCTCTTCGCGACAATTTCTCGTCTCGTCGAGATCTAAAATTGTCGTTTTTAGTGAAGATTGAAATTCGGCCTCTAAAGGCCTCGTTTGGCTGAAAACCATTGCTGCTGTTTTTTTTTCTGAAACTGTTTTAGTCAAAAACTGTGCTGTTTCGGGAATTTGTGTTTTAGTACCTCTTAGGGTCGGATTTTGAAAATCTTTTCTTCGTTAAATTTCTTCCTCTCGTCGAAAACTAAAATTGTCACTTTTGTGAAAAATCAAAATTCAGCATTTAAGGGTCCCGTTTGGCTGAATTGGTGGCTGCCAGTTTTTTTTGAAACTGTGTTGGACAGATTGTCCGTTTTTGCAAAATGACTTCAAACTTGGTTTTAGAGTTAAAATTAGGTTTAGTCATAGTAACCGAAAATGTTCAAAACATCCAGGGCTATAAGTTCAAGCTTTAAAACATTGAAAAATCTCACTCTATGGCCCTCATTTTTGCGGTCAAAGTCACCGGAAAATTTTTCCTCTAATCTGAAAATAAGCAACTTAAATCAAGCATAAACATACCACATCAAGCTAACCTCAAAACTCACAAAACCAACATAAAACTCACACACCCTTATTACAACTCATCTCCTCAAGAACC
>NW_010356696.1:155646-157925 GCF_000414095.1 Morus notabilis | reverse complement strand
TGAGTTTGATCGGCAGAAAGTGTGCGGATTTAGTCAATCGATCCACGATCACCCAAATCGCATCGTTACCGTCGGATGTTCTGGGCAACCCTACCACGAAATCCATCGTGATTTGGTCCCACTTCCATTCTGGAATATCAATCTTCTGTAGTTCTCCTGCTGGACGTTGATGCTCTGCTTTAACTTTCTGACAGTTAAGGCACTTCGATATAAATTCAGCCACGTCCTTCTTCATTCCTGGCCACCAAAAGCTCCTTTTTAGATCCTTATACATTTTAGTTGCTCCCGGATGAACAGAGTAAGGCGTTTCATGTGCTTCTGAAAGGATCTGCTTCTTCATTTCTTCATCTTTAGGGACGCATATCCTACCCTTGTGGAGGAGTGTGCCGTCCTCCGCGAGGCTAAACACCATTTCTTTGCCTTCGAGAACTTCCTCCTTTAACTTCACCAAGGTAGGATCGGATTCCTGACTACTCTTCATGTGCTCGAGGATGGTCGGCTGTAGGGTGAGAGATGATACCTTCCCTGAAATTATCTTAATTTCAAGGTCGTGTATGTCCTTCTGCAGGGATTGTGGCAGAGCATGGATTGCCATTAACGTTGCTGACGACTTCTGACTTAGTGCATCTGCCACCTTGTTTGCTTTTCCGGGATGATAGAGGATCTCACAATCATAGTCCTTTACCAATTCCAGCCATCTTCGTTGTCTCATATTCAACTCCTTCTGCGTGAAGATGTACTTGAGACTTTGGTGGTCTGTGTAGATCTCACACTTCGCTCCATACAGGTAGTGTCGCCATATTTTCAATGCAAAAACCACCGCTGCAAGTTCTAAGTCATGCGTCGGGTAGTTCCTTTCATGATCTTTAAGTTGTCGCGAGGCATAGGCGACCACCTTTCCTCCTTGCATGAGAACGGCTCCTAATCCTTTCTTAGAAGCATCGCTGTAGACTACGAAGTTCCTTTCATGCGCATCTGGAATGGTCAACACTGGTGCGCTGGTGAGTCTCCTTTTTAGCTCCTGGAAGCTTTCTTCGCACTTCTCGGTCCATTCATACTTCCTTTCCTTCCGTGTGAGAGCCGTGAGCGGTGCTGCTAGCTTTGAGAATCCCTCCACAAAGCGTCGGTAGTATCCTGCTAAACCCAGAAAACTACGTATCTCTGTCACAGTCCTCGGAGCTGACCAATTACTAACTGCTTCGATCTTGGCGGGATCCACGGTAACTCCTTCCTTGGATACTACATGCCCTAAAAATTGTACCCTTTCTAGCCAAAATTCACACTTTGAAAATTTGGCATACAACTGGTTCTCCTTTAATATCTGTAGGGCAGTCTTCAGATGCTCCTCGTGCTCTTCCTTCATTTTGGAGTAGATCAGAATGTCATCTATGAAGACGATAACAAACTTATCCAGATGGTCCTTAAATACTCGGTTCATCAAGTCCATGAATGCTACTGGAGCATTGGTCAGTCCAAACGGCATCACGAGGAACTCGTAATGTCCATAACGAGTCCTGAAAGCTGTCTTTGACACGTCGTCTTCCTTTATCTGAAGTTGGTGGTACCCTGAACGCAAATCAATCTTGGAAAAATATGCAGCTCCATTCAATTGGTCGAATAGATCATCGATCCTCGGCAGTGGATACTTGTTCTTGATTGTAATCTTATTCAGCTCCCGATAGTCGATACACATCCTCAGTGTACCGTCTTTCTTCTTCACGAACAAAACTGGTGCTCCCCATGGCGAATAACTCGGGCGGACAAAACCTTTATCTATCAACTCTTGCAGTTGCACCTGAAGCTCTTTAAGCTCGGCCGGGGCCATCCGGTACGGTGCCTTAGAAACTGGTGCTGATCCTGGCATCAGTTCGATCTCGAATGAGATTTCTCGCTCTGGGGGTAGTCCCGGTAATTCTTCTGGAAAGACTTCCACAAATTGTTTGACTATTGGAATGTCCTCCGGTCTCAACTTAATCTCCTTAGACTTGTCCACCATATTAGCTAGATCCCCTATGCATCCGCTAGCCAACATCTTACTTGCTCTCATCGCAGACACCATCTGCATTTGTAACACCCTGAAGAATTAATTAAGATTAATTAAGGTAATTGAGATTATTAGTGTGCCTAATCTGATTTAATTAATTGAGTTTAAATAATTACAAGGTATTTAAATTATTCACAGTAATTTATTTAATCCAGAAGTGTGTATGGGCGCATTTCTGGACTGTTATATTTTACACATGTCATTTTCTTTTATTTTTCTTTTCTTTCCTTTTTTT
>NW_010356696.1:152195-154525 GCF_000414095.1 Morus notabilis | reverse complement strand
GCGGTCTGCCTCCGCCACTAATCACCACAGCTAGGTCGGTTCGAAACATCTTCATCATCCTCCTGACCTCCTCCCGCTCTGAGGTCACCATGTGTGGGCATAGACGAGCTAGTTGCTTGAACTTCTGCACCGCATCTACCACGGACAAATTTCCTTGGCGAAAATTATTAAACTCATCCTCTTGGGCGGCCATGTTGTCTAAGTTGAAATACCTCTCATTAAATTCCTCAATGAAGTCTTGCCAAGTCATCTCATCGACATTCCTTTTTAGTTCCACCGTCTGCCACCATCGGCGTGCTTCCTTCTTGAGCATATAGGAGGCACACAGGACCTTTTCATGGTCATTCAACCTCATAAGGTTCAGGTCTACCTGAACATCAGTCAGCCAGTTGTCTGCTTCTATCGGGTCTGTAGAACCATGAAACTCTGGCGCCTTCATACGACGGAACCTTTCTAAGGTTGAGATCCAACGCCTATCCTCTGCTGGGTGATGGTCCTGTCCCTCCACTTCTACATATGCGATCGGTGCAGGCGGTATCTCCTGACCATTCTGACCGCCAGCTGCAGGGGGATCTTCCCGTGCAGGTGGGTCTTCGTGGGCTGGTTCGCCTCCAGCTGGTGGTGCCTGATTCTGACGCGCTAGCTGTTCACGTAAGGCATTCATCTCTTGTTGCTGCGCTTGCAGCAACTGTCTCATTTCGGCCATCTGACCCGTCCAGTCAACCTCCGGCTGGTTTCGAGCCGCTTGTGCTCGTGGTCGAACCATGATCCTTCATTCAAGAAAGTACTATGTAAGTCTTTATCTTTCTCTGCGTCTAAAATTATGTCTGTATACGGAATGTATTCATATCGTAGTAAGGATACATAAAATCTTGTTTACTTGATACATGATTTCATTCTGATTTACACTCTTGATTCAGAAATAGAATTTGCTCTAATTATGCATAAACTTTTAATTTCATTTAAGCTCGATTTCATAACTTTTAATCATAACTGTCAGGAGTGTTTGTCACTTCCCGTATCATCTACATATATCCGCATGTCTGTTAGGAGTGGCTACCACTTCCCATGATACAATAACAAAATGCCTAGTCTGGTCAGGGTGAGAGTGGTTATCACTTCTCACAGTACAAAATGTCATGTAACGCCTACGGAGAGTGTCTATCACTTCTCACTGTACATAAATAAATAAATAATTTTTTTTTTTTAACCCAACCTAGGTGAGAGTGGCTACCACTTCTCACAATACAAAAAGTATCCTACACAAAAGGTAAGATATGCTGCAGGTGACGCCATCAGTCAGATGATAATCCAGACTCAGGCTCCGCGTCTCCATCTGAGAACCCCTCATCGCCGAACATCTCATCTTCCGAGGGATCCTCCTCCTCTGTATACTCATCATCGCTCGCGATGATGACATGCTCTGGTACTTCATCATCATAGTCCTCAGACATGTAGTCTATTGGCTCATTATCGTCTTCATCGTTATCTGCATGATATCCCGGTGCTGCGTCCTGCTCCGGCTGGGCTACGACTGCTGCTGCTGCGGCATTGGCCTGGAGTTGTTGTTAGACATGGTGTAGCTCCTCCTCACCATTTATTATTTCCTCCAGGAACTGCTGGATGTGATAGTATTGTCCAGGGTAAGGAACTAAGTCCCGGACGTCCTGGGGTACCCCCCTCCAGATCAAATCTCTGACCTCTGAAAACAGGATCTGGGTAGGTATGATGGGCAGCATGGAGTCCCGAAAACGCTGGCAGTAATGAGCCATGGACTCTCCCTCATAAGAATCCCAGATGGCTTCTAAAGCCTCATATTGTCTTCTCTGCATATCCTCCCAGATGTGAGGATCTCTCTGCACTCCCGGAGCATGAACTTCAATAGCACCATACAATATCGGCCCATACTCGGCTCTGATTTCCTGCTTAAACTCTCCCCAACTAGGGGGTTGGTGTTCAGCTCCCATCCCGAGCCACCAGGCGAGAGCGTGTCCTTCTAACTTTGAGGCGGCCAATCGGACCCTCATCCGCTCAGGAATGTGACAAACGTCATATGCTATCTCTATAACGTTGATCCACTCCATTAATAGGTACGGTTGACGGCGACCGGAGAATGTGTGAACACGCATGTTTACAAACGCGGCCATAGCCCTACGATCCTCCTCGATTTGCCTGGGGTCTATCGGTGCAGCCATACTCTATCGTAACGCAATAGTATTAACATTAATATTTACTCATAATATATTATTTACATGAATTTCTACTTACTTGGACTGGGGCGGAGTAGGCACGTGACGGTGTGGAGTAGGATGGCAGGATACCGGCTCTGA
>NW_010356696.1:138704-151159 GCF_000414095.1 Morus notabilis | reverse complement strand
TACATTTCAAACTTTACTAAAACATAAAAAAAGGATTTAGAGTTATACCCTTTGAAAAAATGCTTGTCTAGACTCCTCCTAGACCCTTTGGTCTCCTTCTTCTTCTTCTATGGTTTGTAGTGGCTCAAGATTGGGGGAGTAGGAGAAAATATTTGAGAAAGAGTGGAGGAGTATGGTATGGCCGGATTTTGAGGGGGAGAGAAAAGCTAGGGAAAAAAATGAGGCTTATCCTATGGTGGTTCCTTTTATAGGCACTTGGAAATTATTTTTTTTTAACACCACATCAACTCTCTCAATCAACCAAATTTTGGTTCAATTTCCCCCAATCTTGGCCGGTTATGGAAGGAGAAAAGGAGAAGCCAAAATTGCCATTAATTCCCCTTCAACCACTACCATCCCATCACCTTAACTTGTAGCCTTCTAACATACTCAACATATAACCAAAATTTTTGGATATAACTTCCTAAGGATGGCCGGCCAAGTGAAGAGAAAAAGGAGAAAAAAACTAATCATTAGTCCTATTCACCTCTCTCATCACATCTCATCAAATCACACACACTAACCTACACCTTGTACTTTTGTCCATTCCCTTAACTTACTCATTAAAACTGTCCAAAATTATACTGACAGTTATTTTCTCTTGTATACGGGTTCTGGATGCTAGGTTGTACTGTGCTGGGAGATTCTTAAAATTAAGATTCTCTAACTGTATCTATACTGGAAATTCTTCCGTTTTAAAGTACGGTGAGAATTTATCGATCGAATTTACTTGATCGGAAAAAATGTGAACTTAACGTGAAATCTGCTACAGAATTTAGGAATGCAGATGTTAATTCCATAAATCCTTCAATCACAAAATGTACATAGTATAATGATTTTCCAGGAAAATCCTTGACTCAAATACATGAATTACATTATTAAAATTCTGAGATTTTCTTAGTCACTACAAATATAAGTCTAATCAATCCCAAACACATTGTTTTTAAATTTCTTATTTTATATTTCACTTAGAATCCCTGTATTTCAAGCCCATCATCTGCTGGAACCTACCAAAAGGGATTGAATTAAAAAAAAATGAAAAGAAAAAAAAAAGAAAAATTGTTTTCTTCTCTTTTGGACTCTAATTTTTGTATCAATATGGTAGGGAAAAACAAGTTGCCAATAGAGGACGACTCTTTATAAAACAAAATACCACTTGATCTTCTCCCATGGAGTCTCGTTTTTGTATCTGCATATATGGTGGGGGAGAAAGAGTAGCTAAAAGAGGGTACTTTTGAAGGAAAAAGATTTATTCTCTTCTTTGTGGATTCTGGAGTTTAAATATCAATTATATGGTGGGGAAAAAAGAGTTTTGCTTAGTTGTGTGTACTTTTTGTATGCTGCCAATTCATCTCCAAAAGATTCTACTAGTTGGTACTCCAAATTATTGTATATATAAACATTAAGTCTCAAATATCTTGCAGACATGTTTTGCTTAGTCGAATGTTGTGTCCAAATCAAAGCGAGAGACAAATAGAAAGGGCTTAATTGTTCTTTGTCTTCTTTTTCAAAGATTTACCTTAAATCTCTGTAATGGCAAGTTGGCCTAAATAGTACATCACTGATTTTTTTTTGAAAAGGAGAAGATAAATTTGGTTGATGCAGTATATTCTCCTCAATAATACTATGATGCAGCGTGATCCAGCTACCTCAACACTGTTATTTTTCAGCAAATTTAGATATTTTTAAGATGTGTTATTATTAGTTATTTATTTTTCAAATTAAATTTGATTTGAAATTTAAGGTCCCGTTCATTTCACCGATCCGAGTTTAGAATTCGAGTTTTGCTACAGTAATGGCCCGTTCGGTTCGTTAATTCTAGTTTTTAATTCGAGTTGAGATGTGATATTGTGTGAGAGCTTTTTACTGTAGCAAAAAAGTTAGATGTGACTATTTCTGAGAGATTTTTACTGTACTAAAACTCGAATTCTAAACTCGAATCAGCGAAAAGAACGGGGCCTTAAACTCTCATAAACAATCACATCTAACTTTTTTACTACAGTAATAAACTCTCACATAAAGTCACATCTCAACTCGTTAAAAACACGAATCAACGAACTAAACGGGCCCAAGATTGTATTTGATTTCGAACTTAGTGTAGGATTGAGTTTTCTATAATTTGAACTCCAATTTTAGATAGGGCAAATTTTAATCCTCTTAAGGGTCATTAGTTGTACTTTTATTTTCAGATGATGATTAATTAAAAACCAGAGAATTCTTTTTTAAATTTGCTCGCTCTTCGTTTTCTCTAAAATTCGAATTAATTACTTGTGTTTGTTTTCCATTGTCCCGCTACATTATACTACCATATTGCCTAGCAGCTTCGAAGCTGCATGGCTTGAACAAACTTTTAGTGTGTTTGCATAATCCGGTGTTAATTACGTTGTATGCTACTTCTTGAGAGTTGAATTTTAAACATACCACTTTTGTGTAAAAATTAGGCTTAAGTTTTTCACAAAAGTGTCATGTTTGAAATTTAATTCTACAAAAGTGGCATTCCTCTAATTCACCCTAAAATCCATATGGTCTGTTTCTATTACTTGTATCATTAGTTTAATCTATAGGTAACATATAAATTATTTCTCAGAAAATTGAAAAAAAATTAATATTTAGAGATCACAAACTTGCACACACTATCTACCCGGATATTTCTTCTTTCACTTGGTGCCGTTTTAACAGCACAATTCCTGAGAATAATTATAATTATTTATTTGTTTACTTTTGGCGTAGTTTGTTGTAGTGTTAATTCAGTTTTATGTCACATATAAAAATTTGAAATCTTATTGATAGATTTTATATAATGATAGTAATAAGAATGTTTATTTTAGATATAATACAAATATTATAGTATTCTAGCCGAAAAATCTAATAACAAAAATAATGTTCACACAATATGCTGTGGATGCTCTGTAGAGACCGGCAGAGACACCTTGTGATCACAATTATTATCAGTACTGTTATAGACTACAATGCAATAATATTAATGTAAATACGTATCTGTATACACATAAAAATTTGAGATTTTCTCTCCTTTTTCTCAGTCAAAAAAGTATATAAAACTGAGATACTCTTTTCTTTTATTATTAGCTTTTAAGGCTCGTGTATTAACCTGCGGAAAACAACAAAGGAAAAGCAACAACTTAGATACAAAACTTAAATTGCAGTGAACGGATCTGAGAAATCATGATGCTTCTTTTGAACAAAGTACCTTGGCTCCTTAGTGGATGAAGATTGAATTTCTACTGTAAGACTTGAAATAAAAATAAATAAACTATCGGTAAATTTATGTGTCTGTTTTTAACCGTCAAATTTATATAAAAAAAAATTATATATTATGCATACTTTATTTTTAAAATTTTAATGTGATTTTCACTATTGGATTCAACAAAACGTATACTATCTATAGGACACATCTTTTTTTTTCTTTTTTTTTTTTGTGGATGAACTAGTTTAACTTTTCAACTTTTTCACAAGGGAAAGGATTTCATCTAAAAGCCCTTTTCAGCTTTACTTTTCAACAAGATCAGAAGATAAAAAATGGATTCTATTCCACACTTTTATGCAAAGTCACATAGAGTAACACTCACAGTTCTTTTTGAAAAATGGACTGCAGCTGATAAAGCCTGATAGATATTGAGAATCTGTCTCAGGGTAAAAACAACATATAAGAGATTGGAAAAAGACCCAGTTTTTTTACAGCCTGAGCGGTAGAGAAAAAAAGGGGTTGTGGTAACTTTTACTGAAAAGTTTTTCATCATTTTGGTGCAAGGGAACTGAAACATTTTTCACTCTGCTGTTAAATTTTCTGTACTCAGTTTTTTGTCTATCCCTGTAGGAGAATTTTATGGTAGTATCCTGTTTTACCTTACAGATTTAGAATATTAAATCACATTTTTATCGCGTTAAACTTATAAAAATATACAAATTTAACTGAACTTGATGAGATCGGTTCAAAATTAAACAGTATTGATAGAAGTATTCTTTTACCCCAGCACAGAATTTTCCCTCCATCAGATGTACTCTTCAACAAAAAGTGGCTCATGTGACAAACATTTATGCGTATTCCACTGGGGAATAAGCTATGGATTAAAGCCAAAAAGTATTTAGTAAAGATACACATAACTATAGAACAGCAAAGTACAAAGAAAGTCAAGAGGAAGTGGGGCTTTTTCTGAAGACTATTGATTTGAACTGATTACCATTAACATCTTCATGATCACCAATCATTTTGTGGCTCTCAAAATTTTTTTTTTTTTCTTGGCTATTTTGTCTAATCTAGCATTATTAGAAAAAAAAAAAAAAAAAAAAAAAAAAAAAAAAAAAAAAAAAAAAAACATGACAATGCCTTAGAATCAACAGCAACACACATGACTGCATTATCTGAACTGGGGTTCCATCAAAATGTCCCTCTCTGTCTGTCTCTCTTATCCACAACTTTCATCACCAATTTGATGCTGACTTAACATTGGTTTGCCATTAAACTGCAATTCTTGAAGCATCAGAAACATTAGACAAACTATTAAAAACCCCATCCTGGAAATTTGTTGACTTTCTTGCACTGTGGAACTGCTGAGAAGACAGCTTACAATGAGCTATTGCTCCTTCAATGGAGCTCTCAAGCTCCGAGCTTGCACTGCTACTTCTCTTCAGAAGATTGAAATGATCACAGCAACCGCCATTCGAGCTTAAGGAAAAAGACGATGAGGACGAAGAGGACGCAGACGATGATGTGGAAGTACTAGTAGACAGCAAGGATGATTTGGAGTTTGCGCCAGAAGAAATGTGCCTTTGAATCACCCCAGAAAAGGATTTCCTGTGTTGACTGCTATTGATCATTATCTCATTCTCTATGCTCTTCACGAGAGTGGTTGAAATGATCTGGTGGTATTTTCCTGCATTTTCTCTCATTTTCCCAAAAGGGTTCCTCTTGGAATCTGCATTGGTGTTGAATTGATCATTGCATGTTGGCTTAAGAATATTGTTCTTATTATCAGAAACATTACAAGAAGACTTGTTGAAAAGAGACTTGAGATATGCCCTTGAGGCCTTGAGCTTTCTCCCAATAGAAAACGGCTTCATCAGCTTGGTTGACCATGACTTTTTTGATTGCCCACCAATGAAAACTCTCACTTCAGTTGACCATTGGGAGAAAACCTCATCTGGATTTAGCTCACAGCTGACTCTACAAGACTCTGAGGGTGAAATATTGCTAGACTCCAATGGGGTGTTTGTTGTGTTGGTACAAGGAGCTGTGAAGGAACTTCTATGCATATTAAAAGGAATCGTAAATGTTTCTTCTTCTTCTTCTTCGTCCAAATCTTCTTCTTCTTCTTCTTGATCTTGGTTTGAATTAGTAGAAGTTTTATTGGAGTTTTGGAGAATGTTTTGGACCATTTGTAAGCGAGGAGGGAGGTGAAGAGGGAGAAGTTTTCCTTTGTAGAAAAGCTCATCAGCTGGGAAAGTTGAAGTTTCTTTGTCTTGGTTTGGGACTGAAGACATTTGGAACTCAAATTCTTTGGTGGTATTAGCACTATTTGGTGGAGAGCTAATAGAAGAATAGGGAAAGAAGTTTGAGGAAGAAGAAGAGCTAATTTCCATGTCTATGTATTCATCATCTATTTGGTGTGAAGCTTGAGTAGTAGTGGCCATCTCATATGACCAACTCTTACTTCTCTCTCTCTCTCCTCTCTCTAGTTTCTCTAAGTGCGTATGTGTGTTTGTGTGCTAAAAGATGCTTATGGGGAGAAGAGCTAGGGGAAGGAAGAGGGCAGAGCATCCTTTAAAGTGAAGACGTTGCCAAGTTAGAATATATAATGTAAAAATTAAAATAAATAAATAAATAATAAATTCAAAAGGAATTAGTCAGATTTTTTTTTTCTTTTCAGTAATTTTAATATATCTCTCTTGTGAATGCTTCCAAGGACTACAATGCAGAAATAATTTCATTTTGAACTTTGTTTTTCCGCGCAGAGCAAAATCACTTATAAATGGTCATTACCCCAATTCTTTCATTTTAAATTTTTAATCAAAGTCTAGTCAGGTCCATTACCTTATTTGTCTTTGTTTGGCTATCCATTACAGTAATGATAAACATTGTGAACATCATTAATATAAATGTATAAAAGTTATGTGTTCTTTTCTTTTAATGAACTTGAGGATAGGGGGATTAATTTGAATTGGACGTCTCGCGATGTAATTAGATGAGGATTTATCGTTAGGCTGTGCTCGCAACCATCATGTGAGTTTCATTTTGTTCTGTATTACCACAATATAAGTATTTACTTTCATTAAACTTTATGGAAAAAATCTCATGATGAGTGACATTTAATTACTGCAATGACAGCTTCTTCTGTACCATGTTCATATCCTTAAGGAACTAATATTGATAGAATTAGCTTGAAAAAGAAACCTCTATTAATTAGTCCACTTTTAAGTGGTCTACAAAATTCCCATTAGAGAAAGATACCACTTTCCAACAGTTGCATTATAGTTCACAAGTGTTTTGTGTGATGTGATACTAATAAACAAGTACAAGTTTTGATATTGGTAATACTCTCGAGGGTAATCGTTTTCACTGAGCCCGTTTGGTTGGAGGATTCGTTATCTAATTCGAATCATGGTTCATGGTTCGTTATAGTATTTTCTCTCACAAAAAATACACGTAAATCAAAAATAGTTCTAATCTTATGGTTCTAATCCATGAACCAAACGGGCTCTAAATCTCTTAAACCAACCAAATTCCGACAAGTAAGAAGCTTAAGGTGGGGGTAGAAGCATGATATCAGATTGTGTACAATGCATGGTACTGTAGAGTTAGTGGGTGACATTGCTGAAGCAACTCATGGATGTCCCCACTTTTTGTAAATACCTTGAACATGGGTGAGAATCTCCCACCCCAAGATGTTGACCCTCTCTTGTTTTTATTGCAATTTCAATGTAAGTTTGCATAAATCCATCTTTTGTACAGTGTTCAGAAAGTGAAAACTCAAGAAATCCCAGATTCAATCCAATTTTGAATTCATCATTTATGTGTTGTGCAGCTGCAGCATGGTGCATCTATATTGGAATACTCAAATGGGCTACATCACCTTCCACATGTTGGGTTGGTTGGTTGGTTTAAGCCATTCTTTTGTATTGTTCACAATTTAGGCACAAACCCATCTCTCTTTTTTCAATTATTATTATTATTATTATTATTTTATTTTAAGAGATTTAAAATTTGAAAGAATATTCTACTAATAGACTATTTATTTCGACTGTTAGATCTGTATTAAAAATTATATGTTCTACAAAACATACACAATCGACATGAGACCTACTAAAGAAAGATCATTTATTTTATACATTCTATCTTTCTTTTCTTTATTTAGTTTCTTCAAGGATTTGAACATATATATATATATGGCTCTATGATAAAGGCCAAACTGTTTTAGCTTTTTAATCATGAAAATAAATAAATAAATAAAAAGTTGTTCCTTTCTTGTTCATTTTTTAAGAATACTTTGTATTTAAAAAGACAAGGCTATTTATATATACTACTATATACGTGAATATAATATAATTCAGTTAGTTTCCCTGAAAGATCCACAAACTTCCCTGCAACAATACAAATTTTTTGCATTAAAAAAAGCCAGCCCACTTCTCAAAATCTGGTTTTTTGCACCCTCACAATTTCTATAATCAGGAGAGAGAAAGAGAGAGAGAGAGAGATCAGACAGAGAAGAAGGGTGAGACCTCTATTTTGTAATTTTCTATCTGATCAATCTACATAGGTGTCCTTGTTCTGACCTAGTCAAATTGCTGAGACAAAATTTTAACCTTTGGGGCTCAACATTTCCATCATTGCTTTGATTAACTAATTTACTTAATTTTGGAAGGCAATTGTCTTAGTTCTATATGTGTGTGTATATATACCCGTATATATATATATATATAGTTTATTTATGTTTTGAGTTTAGAGCAAGAGACTTTTGTTTGAAGAATGTGAAATCTATAACACCATTAATGATTCAAATCCTGCCTCTTTTTTCTTGTCGTTTCCATCTTGCACACACGCAATTTACACATGCACTACTATTGCTTTTTATTAATCATTCCAGACAAATGAAACTTTGGACTTTGTTCCAGAATAGGCAAAGCTTAGGATCGATGCCTTTGGATGTGTACGGTAAATGATGATTATCTTCTTGATTAATTCACTAGTATGGGTCAAAGATATTCTAATGCCCATTAGTACCAAAGTTAGTACTTTGTTTAAAAAACTTTAGTACCAACAGCTTAAGAGAGACTTGCCTTGAGCCCAAAAAAAAAAAAACATTGTCGTATCATTAATAATACAATGATGTTTCTCATGCTAAATTTGACATAATGTTATATTCAGTGTTGAATTTGATTTCAAATATTAAATATGCCTTTGTTTTTACTCTTTGGTGTCAAAATATTAGCATTGATATTTGATATTAACATTTACTGTCTAAACTTTGACCAACTTTATATCTTATGATAACCGACACATCACCAATTTACCGCCTCCAATAGACGTTATGAATTGAGTTAGCTGCCTTACAATGGTCATTTATTATGGCCTCGTTCATTTCACCGATTTGAGTTTTCAGTTTTAAGTTTCTACAGTTAAAAGTTCTCAGAAAATGTCACATCTAATTTTTTCTGCTATAATTAAAATCTCTCAGAAAATGTCATATCTCAGCTCGAATTGAAAACTCAAATCCGCAAAGCGAACGAGGGCTATATGTGCCAGAAAATGCTGAAAATTCACTATCTCACACTATCGCGAAAAGAGATTAATCACCGCAACTGGTTAAAATTAGATGAGACCTACCTCCGAACAGTTTAAACTTTTAAGATGAATCGATTAGTAAACTAACATTTGTATGCATTTTGTCATGACAAAAAATAAAATTACTACTTTACCACTCCAATGTTTGTGAAAAGAGCTAGCCTCATTACAATGGCCACTCTCTTCTTACAATGTTCACTTGATACCATCCTTTAAGTGATTGCTCTTTTTTTTTTTTTTCTTCCTGATTTCCCATTTAATAATTATTTTTAATGAATTTTTGTACTAGTTCCTTTCACACGAATGATTAGCCTTTATTGTGACAATGATCTCCATTTGGGCTACAATAGCTTTCCAACATGATCAAAGACGCGTACATATGCAAATTGCATAATGGAAGTTTCAGATAAAGCCAACTCTAAGAATGTATCACTTTTATAGACTTCTCCTTTATCCTTTGTAGGGTCTAGCGTGCCCTCCAGAAGTTTTCAATTTTTGGGCAATCCCACCTTGTCACATAATAATTATTAGATGTTCCCTTCAAAAGGTAAAATCAATTATTAAGCCTCAATTCAAAGTATATATGTAATTTCAAACAGTTATTTTAAGTACATAACTTACACGTTTAGACTACTACTTTAAGTTTATACATAATTCCTTTGGAAAGACCAAATACAGTCCAAACAAGAGGTTGTACACATAACAAAGTTCATAACATTTTTTTCCCCCCTTTCCATAGCCATTTTGGGTTAAGAAGATGTGTTAGTGCCTCTTCGTATATAAAGAAAACCGCGCGTTCCGAAGTGTAAGTATGAGAGGAAAGATTTCATAATCGGGATTTTGAATAAGATGTCGCTTTGATTTTTTTTTGTTTTTTCATATTGGAAACAAAATTTAAAATAATGAAAATGAGAGTTCTCTAGCTAGCAAACTAGGCTTGAAGAGCATCAGCGCGCTAGGTTCAATTTGGTCACAAGTTGGAATTGAGATTTATTACGCTTTTCGGTCTAAATTGTAATTTAAATTGCAAACCGAACTGGCGTTTGGATATGCAAAACAATATCGTAGCTTAAATCTCATCTTGCTTCACTTACTCTACATATGAATAGCATTTAACTATTAGTAAATACACAAAATTTACATCCTTGTATGCAAATCCAATATACTACTACTTTTAATTTCTCTTTTAGGCATGCCAAGATACTGCCTTTTTATGAGATACAAGATTCACCCACCAAAAAACCAACAAAGAATTTGGCTTAAAATTGTTGGGCAGCCAGTGGTTATTACTTATTAGTCCTTTTCAAGAGCATTTAAATTCCCAGTCATTGATTTCTTCTGCTTCAATATCTGAGTCTAGCTCTATTAATCAATGAATCACCGTTTCTGTGTTTTGGAGTTTGATTGTTCCTAGCATTAAATGTTGTCACTGATTTTTGGGCTGGAGTTTCAATTTCCAATGTTGGTGTAATGACCAAGAAAATCTCAAAATTTAAATAATGCAATTTATATATTTAAGTCTAGGATTTTTCTTGGAAAAAAAATATATTATGTTATATTTTGTGACTGAAGAATTTACGGAATTAACATTTGTATTCCTAAATTCTGTAACAGATTTCATGTTAAGTTCATATTTTGCGATCAAGTAAATTCGATCGACTAAATTCTCGCCGTACTTTAAGGCGGAAGAATTTCCAGAACAGATACAGTTTGAGAATCTTAATTCCAAGAATCTCCAAACACAGTATGAATTAGCATCCAGTATATATACATGAGAAAATTATAGCTAGTATAATTTTTTTTCACTCTTTCTCTCACCTTGGCCGGCCATCTTTAAAGGGTTTTAAGTAAAATTTTGTTTAGTTAAGTGGACTAAAAGATGTAATGAATAGATAAACCAAATCATCTAGTTGTCTATAAATAGAACCAATGTGATCTAAGTCTAACTTTTTACTTTATCTTACTTCTTTCTCCATATCCAAAACCGGTTCTACAAAGGTTCAACCTTAAAGTTTTCTAAACTTTTCCCTCACCAAAACCGAGCCATCCCTTACCTCACACACACTCAAAAGTTTTCATATATCTCACCACAAGGATGTAATTTGTGGTCCTTTGAGCCTATATTTTGTAATAAGGGTGTGTGAGTTTTAAATTGGTTTTGTGAGTTTTGAGGTTAGTTTGACTAGCATTATGTGGTATGTTTATACTTGGTTGAAGTTTGCTTATTTTGGATTAGAGGAAAAATTTTCCGGTTACTTTGAACGCGAAAATGAGGACCCTAGAGCCAGATTTTTTGGTATTTCAAAACTTGAACTTAGGGTTCTCGATGTTTTGAACATTTTTCCATGACTGTGACAAAACTCGATTTTAACTCTAAAAGTAAGTTTTAAGCCATTTTGTAAAAACGTGCACGCTGTCCAACACAATTTCGGGAAAAAAAAACCTGCAGACACTGTTTTCAGCCAAACGAGGCCTTTAGATGCCGAATTTCAGTTTTCTCCAAAAACAACAATTTTAGATCTCGACGAGACGAAAAATTGTCGCGAAGAACATATTTTTAAAATCCGAACCTAAGAGGCAGTAAAACGCAGCTTTTAGAAACTGCATAGTTTTAACTAAACAAAACTAACACAGTGTGGTTTTTAACAAAAGGTTATCAAAGAACCTGAGATGTGATTTCAGTAAAATACTATGGTGCTAAACCTCATGTTAACGGAAATATCCATAAAGAAAGTTTTAAGAAAAATAATTTCTTTTAAAGAACTTAGTGGTTTACCGAGCAAATCACCCCGACGGGCACCTACGAGCCCAATACAATAGGTCCTTAGAATTTTGAAGATTAGGTGTGGGTCCAATTGTAGTGACTAAGAAAATCTCAGAATTTTAATAATGTAATTCATGTATTTGAGTCAAGGATTTTCCTGGAAAATCATTATACTATGTACATTTTGTGATTGAAGGATTTATGAAATTAACATCTGCATTCCTAAATTCTGTAGCAGATTTCACGTTAAGTTCACATTTTTCCGATCAAGTAAATTCGATCGATAAATTCTCACCGTACTTTAAAACGGAAGAATTTCCAGTATAGATACAGTTAGAGAATCTTAATTTTAAGAATCTCCCAGCACAGTACAACCTAGCATCCGGAACCCGTATACAAGAGAAAATAACTGTCAGTATAATTTTGGACAGTTTTAATGAGTAAGTTAAGGGAATGGACAAAAGTACAAGGTGTAGGTTAGTGTGTGTGATTTGATGAGATGTGATGAGAGAGGTGAATAGGACTAATGATTAGTTTTTTCTCCTTTTTTTCTCTTCACTTGGCCGGCCATCCTTAGGAAGTTATATCCAAAAATTTTGGTTATATGTTGAGTGTGTTAGAAGGCTACAAGTTAAGGTGATGGGATGGTAGTGGTTGAAGGGGAATTAATGGCAATTTTGGCTTCTCCTTTTCTCCTTCCATAACCGGCCAAGATTGGGGGAAATTGAACCAAAATTTGGTTGATTGAGAGAGTTGATGTGGTGTTAAAAAAATAATTTCCAAGTGCGCCTATAAAAGGAACCACCATAGGATAAGCCTCATTTTTTTCCCTAGCTTTTCTCTCCCCCTCAAAAT
>NW_010356696.1:134458-136601 GCF_000414095.1 Morus notabilis | reverse complement strand
ACGTCCCGATGATTGCGCGCAAGTGGTACGAGCACTCAGGCCCATCAGTAAGAAAGATAAGATAAGATAATAAGATTCTGATAAGACATCATAATTAAGCATAATTGGCTCATGCATATTTATTCATGTGAACGTACAGTTATTTTGCGGGAGATAGTTCCTACTTGCTGAGCGAAAGCTCATTATAGAATGTTTATACTGTAGGTAAGCAACCGGCATATAATGCCTGATGGACTGCTGGCGAGTGGACGAACGAGGTGGGGCTCGGGATATGGATACCACTCGCAAATATTTCCGCAATCAGCTTTATGTTATAAATAGTTTTGTTAATTATGATTCTGAAACAGATATGTTAAGGTTTAAATATTTTAATTAAGAAAGCAATTTTGTATCTTATGTTTATTATAAGACCTTAAAAAAAAAAAAAATGTTCCGTAAATTTTAAGAAATTTCAGTAAGTACAAGTTAAAAAGTTAGTTACAGTGGCGGCCTCAAAAGAGGGTCGCTACACCAATGCCCCCATTAATTCAAGAGACCCCGTTTGAGTTTAAATTTCAACGGCCTAAGAGCTAGAATGCCGTAAATAAGTTCAAGGCCGAATTGGGCCTTAATGTCATAACAAGTCCAATGAGGTAGATCATGGAGAATAAGAGCCCGTTTGGTTGGAGGATTCGTTCTCTGATTTGAACATAGTTCATGGTTCGCTACAGTAATTTCTCTCACAAAAAATACACATAAATCAAAAATGGTTCTAATCTCATGGTTCTAATCCATGAACCAAACGGGCTCTAAATTACTAGATTGGGTAATTGATTTTCAATCTAGGCAAGTAGAGGATAAGGGCAATTAAAGAAAATAAGATTTTTAGGATTTAATAAATTGATCCTTATAGTTAATTATCCTTCATTAAAGAAGAGGGATACATGCTTTAAGGAAAGGGTTAGATTGCCTTCATAAGCTACTAAAATAGAATAGAAACGATAGTTAATCTCACACTCTTAATGTGTGTTCATTTTCAGAAGTAAGCAAGTAAGAGACCAGGTTGTTTGGTAAAAAGTGAATTCCAGCTCTGTAAATCAGGTAAGTAGGAATCTCGCCTACAGTATAAATAGATTCTTTTAAAAATAAACAGTACGTATGAATTATATGTGTTTGAGTACAATTAAAGTATGTATGCTACGCTAGGTCATACTGCATACACTTAAGCATTTCACATGAATTATATGTGTTTGAGTACATTTCATGTTATTATATGCTATGCTATGTCATATTGCATATACTTTAATAAGTCAAGAGGAACTTATAAGAAAAACTCAGTTGAGTGTCATACCAGCCTCTAAGAGGGAGGTAACTCAGGCTCCCAAGGGAGAAGTAAGAAAAAGAAAATAATAATGTCCTCTGAGAAGGAGGCATTCAGTTCAGTTATAATCACGGTGTCGTGAGGGACCTCGCAAACCCTCACGTCCCGATGATTGCGAGCAAGTGGTACGAGCACTCGGGCCCATCAGTAAGAAAGATAAGATAAGATAATAAGACTATGATAAGACATCATAATTAAGCATAATCAGCTCATGCATATTTATTCATGTGAACTTACAGTTATTTTGCGAGAGATGGTTCCTACTTGCTGAGCGAAAGCTCATCATAGAATATTTATACTGTAGGTAAGCAACCTGCATATAATGCTTGATGGACTGACGACGAATGGACGAACGATGTGGAGATCGGGGAATGGATACCGCTCACAAATATTTATGTTGGGAATAGTGTCCTAGAAGCATGAGATGTAATAGGATATTTATTATTTAATTAATAAAAGAGTTTATTCATCATTTTATGTGCATATATTTATGAATATTTTATGAATATCAAATGAAAATTCCATGATTGTTTATGTAACCTTAAACATAGTATATAAGTGTTATATACGAGAGGATAGTGTTTAAGGATAATAATCAAAAACATTGTTCATCATGAATTTAATTAAAGTTTAGAATCTTTAATTAAAACATTGTTAATACATGTCATTCCCATTTAGAATGGAACGGTGTTATCCGCACTGTTAATATATCGAGATATTGAATGAGTGTATTTCGCATAATAAGATTATGTGGAACAAGTACACAGACACAATATAAATTTC